>NW_012101801.1:0-45917 GCF_000951045.1 Mandrillus leucophaeus
GAGGTTTCCAGCAGCAATGAAGAGGAGGGGCCAAGCACCTCCCCAGACCCAGCTCACCTGGAGTCCCTTTTCCGGGAAGCACTTGATGAGAAAGTGGCTGAGTTAGTTCATTTCCTGCTCCGCAAATATCAAATTAAGGAGCCGGTCACAAAGGCAGAAATGCTGGAGAGTGTCATCAAAAATTACAAGAACCACTTTCCTGAGATCTTCAGCAAAGCCTCTGAGTGCATGCAGGTGATCTTTGGCATTGACGTGAAGGAAGTGGACCCCGCCGGCCACTGCTACGTCCTTGTCACCTGCCTGGGCCTCTTCTATGACGGCCTGCTGGGTGACGATCAGAGCACGCCCAAGACCGGCCTCCTGATAATCGTCCTGGGCATGATCGTAATGGAGGGCAGCTGCGCCCCAGAGGAGGCAATCTGGGAAGCGTTGAGTGTGATGGGGCTGTATGATGGGAGGGAGCACAGCGTCTATTGGGAGCTCAGGAAGCTGCTCACCCAAGATTGGGTGCAGGAAAACTACCTGGAGTACCGCCAGGTGCCCGGCAGTGATCCTGTGCGCTACGAGTTCCTGTGGGGTCCAAGGGCCCTCGCTGAAACCAGCTATGTGAAAGTCCTGGAGCATGTGGCCAGGGTTAATGCAAGAGTTTGCATTTCCTACCCATCCCAATCAAACAGTAGCTAACTCTTGCCTTCCTTGTACCTCTTACTGTACACTGTATAGTTAAAAAATGCATATGTGTACCTGAATTTGCTTGGCTTGAGAATGTGATATAATTAAATATGAATAAAGAAGTCCCCTTGGTCACTGGCTCATGTTTTCCTGAAACATTCATTGAGTTTCTGCTATTTGGAAGACCCTGGGTTAGTATTGGAGATGCTAAAGTAAGCCAGGCCCAGCCCTAACCTTATGGTGGTTGAGTCTAGGATCTGCATTCATCTAACTAGGCTGGCCAGGTGTCCCCTAAGATCTAAAGGAAATATAAGAGAGGGGTGAGGGTGTGAGGCAACAGGTAAGAGTGGTGGAGTGTACAGGCCCTGAGCCAAGGCCTTTTGGGCTTTGGGAAACTACAATGCCTTTTGGGTGAGCTGATTCTAGTGAAATGGGTGGGGGCAGAGCCAGATTCTCAGAGGACAAGAGAAAAGCTTGGAAAGGAAAATTGCTCAGCAGTTCCTTTTGGATGGTGGAGGAAACAGAGAGTCATCTCTTCCTGGGGCAGGAATGGGAGGTGTCCTACACGCTTGTCTCAGTGTGATTCAACACAGCACATGAGGTTGGTGATGGATATCCATCCTATGCAAGGGTTTCCTGAGAGATAAGCATGAATCTGCTGGGATGTGAGGCCCAGATGCTACTGGCCAGGTGCTTTTCTTCCTGGTTGTGATAGCCTGAGCTGATTCTATTAAAGGGACATTCTAACCAGCTTATCTGAAGTGCAATTTGGCCAATTATAACAAGGGAAAGATTTTGGGTCATGATATAATCAATGAAAAATGTGGTTTGGATGTAAAAGAAGCTGAGAGAGAAGGAAGGACTTTATTCTAAGAGTTTTGAGTTGTATCCCAGTTGGGGGAGAGTTTCGCACACTGAAATTTTGAAGTATACCCTGTGAGAGGGTAAACTAAGTGAAATGCATTAGCAAAACTTCCTTTTTTTTGGCTGAGTAATTGTTCCATGTCCTATTAGGTTGCATATTTTCTGAGAAGTCCCAGAGAACCACAACAACAATAACAAAATCCCAGAATACTAGGATCTGGGGTCAAATAATAGAAATAAAAGCCATCTGCCATTCCGTAAACTTCTTATTTGTGTCAGGACTGGAGCCAGGTGCATCAGTTACATTACATACACTCCAACAGTCCTATTGGTCAAGCTTCATGGACGAAGAATCTGAGGCTCACAGGGCTTGAGAGTGTCCCAGGATCACAAGGGTAGTAAGTAACAGGACTGGAACCAGATATCTAGTCTGATTCCCCTGGAGCCCATGCTGTTCCCACTCCTCCCGGCCTGAGGCCCACTTCCTGAGCAGTAGTTCATTTCTCACCACTTCGTCATGTCTCTCAGGTGACAAAAGGAAGGACTCTGGGGACAAAGTACTAAAAGCAGGTCAAAAGAAGGTGACAATGAGAATCAAACAGAATGTGGGTGGCATGTGTTGGGGCCCCTGGGAGTTGTTGGGTGCTTTCTGTTGAGGACCTACTGTGAAAGATGTTATGGGAGAGCCTACAAGGGCTCATCCACATCTTGGCTCCTCTGTCAAAGGCACAAGGGACAAGTACTCTCCCAGCCAGCATGTCTGTCTGGGCACAACAGTTTCAGTTTTGCTGGAATAGACAGTGAGAGGCTTGAATGTTAAACTAAATTTTGTTTATGGAATTCCAGTACTGTAACATGTTTCAAATGCACTGTTTAAATCAAATGGCAAAAAATATATAATGCTGAGAAGTTTGTAAACTCCTTGAATAAAAAGACATCTTTTATATTATTTCTTTATATTTCCCAAAGTGCCTATCAGAGCATTAAACACATAGCAAACACTTGATGATAACACATGTTTGGATTACTAAAGGCACAAGCGAATGTAATACCCAATTTTTCCATCAGTTTAATAGCTCATAAGCCACATGCTTTAAAGCACACTTTTGGCTGAGGTGTAGATCTTCCTCCTATAGGAATATTTCATCCAGACAACAGGAGAGGGTAAACTGAAGATCTCTTTCTCTTTCAAGGCATCTTCCTTTCTATTCCACTTGTTCTGCTCACATGGCCATAGAGGGAGTGGTACTGGAAGACAGAAAAACATGCCTCTTATCGGTTGATTTCTTAGCTTGTTTTCCAATTATTACCACTATGTAACAAATTGTGGAAAAAATTAAGCGACTTACATAAACCATTCTATTTTGCTTGCGATTTTTATGGGCCAGAAATTTGACAAGGGTTTGGCTAAGCAATTATCATGTGGGATTGATTCTGCAGTTGAGGTGGATGTCAACCTGAAACTGTGGTCATCCCAAGGCTTGATTGAGATAGATGTCTAAGATAGCTTATTCACATTGCTTATTCACATTGCTAGCAGCTGGTGCTGGCTATCAGCTAGAATCTCAGCTAGGGCTTTTGACTAGAGGTTTGGGAGATGACTGAATTATGGGGACAGACCTTTCCTGTGCTGTTTTGGTGATAGTGAATGGGTCTCACGAGATCCAAGGGTTTTAAAAATGGGAGTTGCCCTACACAGGCTTTTTTTTTTTTTTGCCTGCTGCCATCCACGTAAGATGTGATTTGCTCTTTCTTGTTTTCTGCCATGATTATAAGGCCTCCCCAGCCACGTGGAACTGTGAATCCAATTAAACCTCTTTCTTTTGTAAACTGCTCAGTCTCGGGTATGTCTTTATCAGCAGCATGAAAACGGACTAATACACTTCATAAAAGATCTTTTTGGATATATGATGTGCAATTATTTGACATATCCTTCATTTGAATTTTTATGCGTTGATCAGTGTCTTTCTCAGAGCAAAATTTTAATTTTGAGGAAGCCCAATTTATCATTTTTTCCTTCAGGAATCATGTGATTAATGTCATATTTATGACCTCTTTGCCTAACTTTAGGCCATTAATATTTCCCTCTGTGTTTTCTTTAAAAATTTATGGCATTTCATGTAATATTTAGGTCTATGATCCACTGTGAGTTAATTTTTGTATAACCTGTGAAGTTTTGGTAAAGAGTTTTTTTTTTAACTCACAGATGTTCAATTGTTCTCATACCACTGATTGAAAAGACTAACATTTTTCAAATAAATTTTCTTTACTCCTTTCTAAAAACTCCATTGACTACATTTGTCTGGGTCTGTTTATGGATTCTCCATTTTATACCATTACTTTTATCTGTATCCCTTAGCCAATTTCATAGAAACCTGATTACTGTAGCCTTATATTAAATCTTAAAATTGGGTAGTAGGATTTCCCCTGATCATGCTGTTTTTAAAATTGTTTTAACTATTCCAGTTTATTTGCTTTTCCATATATTTTTGAATCAGCTAGTGTATAAGTACACAAAACTCATGCTGGTATTTGACAGGACTTATATTTGATCTATAGATCACTTTGATATAAAGCATACATCTTCACTGAATCTTCCAGTCTGTGACCATGATATGTCCATTTATTTATTTGCCCCTCCTTGAAATTTTTCATCAGGATTTTGGAGCTTGAACCATCCCAATATGTACGTGTTTTGTTAGACATGTATATATATATATACACACACACACACACACATTATTTCTTAATTTTATTAAAACTGCTAGTTTTTCAATGTGTTTTTCAATATTTTTAAATTCTTATTTTCAGTTGGGTTTGTAAGAAGCTTGACATCTCTCTGCCATTGTCACGAACAAGAAAAAAGCTGAACAAATTAAAAACCAACAACTTTACTTAGATCACTCAGCGAATTTAGGCCATAGGGCAAACTGCTGACCCAAAATTGAAGACACTGGCAGATACAGACAACCACAATCTCAGAGAGCAGAAGCCCAGGAGCAGAATACCCAGGAACAAGTACCAGGGTAGGAAACCCTCACCTGTACAAGACGAGTGGTTAGAGGCTCAGAATGGACAAGTTTGAGAGCTAAAAACTCCTGGGGGCACCGTGTTAAGGGGGATACCACACTTTCTGGAGTTTTACCTCCAGTAGCCCTACCAGGTTCTCCCAGTGAAGACCAGAGACAAATCCATTCCTGCTTCCTGCACGGGGAGTGGAAAGGAGTCATTAGAAAATATGCCCAGAGTATTCTGTTCTTCTAAACAAGGGCTACTCTCAGAATAATCTATTTTTCCAGAGTCTAACATGCTATATTTTTTTCCAGATTCTAATTGACCTTAGGGAAAGGAAATATCCAATTACAACACCCTCCTGCCTTCCTGGCTCTCCAAGGGGAAAACAAAGCAAGAATAAACCAAACTGGGAATCACCAGTGAAAGCTACATCCCAGGGCACACTGAATCAAAGTCTGACACCTAGTCATAAGAGGATAGAATGTTTTTCCTCTGTTACAGGAAGTGTGGGAATCCTTGGTTCTTTTCTAAGAACGAACTCAGCCAAGTTCTGGGGGGAAGGCATTCAATCTTTCACTATAAAGTTTGATATTTGCTCTAGGTTTTTGGAAGAAAGAACTCAGCCAAGAGACACATAGCAAGGGTTAAGTAACAGAGTTTATTGAAGGAAGATAAAGTACATTCCTAGAGAGGAGTAGAAAACAGCTCTGAGCTGGTCCAGCTGGAAAAATAGTAGTAGCCAGAGCTTATTTAAAGAGACAGTACACTCTGGAAGACAAGAGAGTGTGTGATTGGAGAGAATGAGCCAACAGCAGCTACTACTGGAGGACTCTGTCTTTATGAGAATCTTACATGATTTTTCATGAAGGGGCATGTAGGGGTGTTACTTGCAAACATGTTTTGGGAGGTCTTTTTAGGCATGCATGCTCTGTGGTTATACATGCTGCTACAAATGTTGCATATCTCATTAGCATTTAAGATCTCCAACCAAGGGTGGTTTTTTTACTATTAAAATCCTAGATGAGCAAAAGGCTCCTCTAGGGTGAGTTTTTGGAGGAGTGTGCATGCTCGTCAGTGGGGAAAATCCCTACCATGATTATTTCTGGCTAGGGCCTTAGAAGTCCCCTTTAGGGTTGGAAGAACCTCACCACAAGGCCAGAAGTAGCCAGTGCAGCCATTGTCTTTTTTGCCAATTGTCAGTGGGCAGTGCTGACTATTAATGGGCATCATCTCTGGGACTTCTTTTCCCCAGGGCTTCCTTGCCTGCTCATTTCTGACTATCTGCCTACTCTAACACCTCCATCCATAGATCACCATCACGTCAACCACGAAATGAAACTGAAAGAACAAAACATACTAGACCTTATTGAACAGGCTCCCAAGGAAAACCAAACAAAGCAAAGGTGGAAAAATGAAGGACACCATAGAGAGGTTTAGTCTCTGACACCCACAGCTACAGCAAACAGCAAACACAGCCAGAGGAACATAAACCACACACTGAAGGCCTATTTAACTCCATTCTTTTTATCTACTCCATTATATCAAGTTTGCAACAACAAAAAATCAAAGCATAATAGACAAGAAACAGTGTGAAGAGACAAAATAAGCATAATAGACATATTTTATCAAGTTTGCAACAAAAACTTTAAACCATAATAGACAAGAAACACCGTGTGAAGAGACAGAATAGGCACGAGGAACAGATTTTGGAATGATCTGACCAGGAATTAAAAACAACTATGAGGAATGTGCTGAGGGCTCTAAGGAAACAGTGGATAATGTGCAAGATCAGATACGCAATGAAGCAAACAGGTGGAAACCCTTTAAGAAAGAGTCAAAGACAAATGCTAAAAATAAGAAAATGTCCTAACAGAAATCAAGAATGCCTTTGATGGGCTCATCAGGAGACTAGACAGGGTGAAGGACACAATCAGTAATCCTGAGGAAATGCAGCAGCAACTTCCCATTTTTATTGCCACTGTATGGAAATATGGCTATTGAGTGTGGAGCTTCTGTCTTGAGACCTTGCTGCACTCACTTATTACAAGTTTTTGTGCAGTTTCCTCGGGATTCTCTACATAGACAGTCGTGTATTCTGAGGTTAGAAACAGTGTTACATAATCTGTTCCATTTAGGATGCCTTTTATTTATATTTCCTGATTGATTTATCTGGTAAGAATACCACTACACTGCTGAATATGAGTGGTGATGAGGATATCCTTTTCTTGCTTCTGCTCTTAGGGGAAGGCATTCAGTCTTTCACTATAAAGTTTGATATTTGCTCTAGGTTTTTGGTAGATGTCCTGTGTCAGGTTAAGTGCCTTTGTATTTCTAGTTTCCTGACAGTTTGCAATGCAATTAAGTTGTACTTTCTTAAATGCTGTTTACTGCTTCAGTTGAGATAATCATAAGTTTCTTTAATCTGTTGATATGGTAAATTGCATTAATTATCAAATATTGAATTGACCTTGCAGTCCCCAGGAAAATCCCACTTTTTAGATATTGCTAGATTCTATTTGCTAGTATTTTGTTGGAGATTTTTACATGTATGTTTTTGAAGCATACAGGCCTCTAATATTTCTGTTTTTTGTGTTTCCTCATTTGTCTGCACTGCCAGCCTGGTAACACCATTGTAATGTGAACCTGATAAAACGATTTAGGAAACATTCCCTTCTCTTCTATTTTGCCTGAGATAGTGTGCAAATTAGTGGTACTTTCCTAAATGTTTTCAAGAAATCTCTGGAACCTATCTGGGTCTACAGATTTCTTTCACAGGAGGGTTCTTAATTTAAATATTTTTCTTCTTTTTCTGTTTAGTTAAGGTAGCTTTATCTGAGATGTTTGTTTTATCTTAATCTCAGTATTAAGTGGCATATTTTTCTCTCTAAATTCTGTTTTAGCTGCATCCCACAAGTTGTGATATATTTGCTTTTCCATTGTAATTTATTTCTATGGAATTTTTATTTCCTTAAGGCTGTTTGATCCTTGAGTTATTCAAGGTTGTGTTGTTTAATTTCTACATGGTATGATAATTTCCTGTTTTATTTCTGTTAGTGTTTGATTTCTAATTTGATGCCATAAAGGGCAAAGAGCGTACCCTTGGTGATTTGAATTTTTTTAAATCCTGTTTCTTCTAGGGCTCAGGAGATAATCTAGTTTGGTGAGTGTTCTATGTGTTCTTGAAAAATAAATCCACATTCTGCTGTTGTTGCTGTGATGATATTTGTATCCTTTGTGTTTGTGAGTCACTCAGGCCCAAGGCTGAGAACTGGGTGATGATCTGCCCCTACTCCCCTTCTCTAGTCCTTGGTAAGTATGAAGATTTCTGCATGAGCAGAAATACATATAAGTCTTTCTGTCTACACCTCATGTGCAATTCTCAAATTTAGCCTGCCTCTGAGTACATGCTTGGAGATACAAGAGGGGAAAATAGCACAGGGATTTCACCACCATGCTGATCTTATTTCAACTTTTGGTTTATTTACTCAATGTTCCTTTTCTACACAGCGTCTTTTCAGGAAATTATCAGTAGGACCTGACACAGCAGGGTGAAACTGTGCTGCGTATAGTTGTCACTTATGCTGTTAGGGGTCCTGGAATGAACACAAACCCCACATTGAGGTGTGTCTTAGATAGCCATGAGGCTTTCCTCTTAAATTTCAATATTAATTTTTTCCTTATACCTGACCAATGTAATCAATTGAGGCATCAATTCAGGTAGAATACAGCTCTAGACAGTAAGTTGGAGCTGACCTGAAAGTCATCCAGGGCTGAGGCCCTGTCACAAAGGCAGGGCACACATGGGACTTACAACCCCAAGGGCACACGCAGTCCCCCTACAAACACACACTGTACCATAGTGTGGGCACCACAAGATGGCTATACTGAGTCAGGTAATACAGGATAGCGGAACCCCAAAGTGACCTCCCATTGTGGTAATTCCTGTCAGCCACAGGGTACAGGTCACGTAATCCAGTTAGGTCCCTGTTTTCACTTGTAGACAGTTTGGCTTTTCCATGACCAGTTCAGAGGATGCCTACAGGTGCTCCGTGGGGAACATGGAGGAGCCAGGGCCTGCCCCCCTGTCCCCTAGTCAGCGGGGTCAGATGTTGCCCTGGGCACTGCCTTCGGTTTGGAGTCACAGAACTTGCAGAAGCTTGCAAAGGCAGCATGGGGTGTTTTCCTTCAGCAAGAGGAGAAAGCTTTTTTGCTCCATCTTTACAAAATCAGTGTAGCCCACCAAGTAAAAAAGCCTTACATTGCTTCAATCACCTCTTACCCTCCCCCAGGCATCTCACCTAGCAGGGCTGTATGTCACAGGGACAAAAACATTTTCACAGAAAAACACTGTCATAAAACCAGATGTGAAAGAAAGACCCATCATGTTTAGGAAGCAGTCAGGAAAAATCCTGTGTTTCCAAAAGATTTCAAAATGGGTTTACATATCACTTTTTATCCTGCTCATTTATGCAGTGAACAGTGGAGAACAACAACAATTTTAAAAAAAATCCCTTCCTGGGCCCAGCTGCATTTGATAATCCCACTGCCTGGCTTGTGGACCAAGAGGAAGGAGAGGAAGTAGTCAGACTGTCCATCCACTGTCTCAAACTGCAACTGATGTGGATCGCCGGACACATCACCCACACTGGACATCCCAGAGAGGGGGTCTGAGACTGATTCATCACAATTGGAAGGAAGGATCACAGCCCTTGTTGGGTGCCTTCTCTCAATGTGCAGCTTTCACCAGGCATCGCCAGTTAGAAGTGCAACTCTTCTGCACTAGAAATGCAGTGCCCAGGATCAGCTCCACTCTAGTTGGCCCCACCTGAGAACAAGCCCTTAATCCTGGGCATCTACAAGTGATGCAGAAGATTCAGGGTTGCATCCGTGCTGTGACAGTTTCAAACCCCAAAGAGGGGTGTCCAAAACAACCACAGTCTCCCAGTCAAAGACTGCTTCATTGTATTGAGCTATGCCTGCTTTCTGTTCAGCACAGTTCGTGGTAAGTCTGATACAGCTCAAGGTGGACACTTTGGGTTTTAGCTTAGAGTCAAGCCCATCCTACTGAGATCTGTGAATTCAGAATCCCAAACAGTCAGGGGGGCAGGGGAGTTTCTCCAGCACAAGAAAGCCGAGATGCTGCAAGGCCAGACAATAGCAGCATTCTATGTCCCCACGAGATGCCTGCCTGGTGTGCTTTCCTAAGGCCTTTTGGCCTTGTCAGTCTTACGGTTCAAACAAGCCCTTCAAATCATGCACCTCAGCTCATATAGTCATCAGCCTCTAAGGGTCATATATTTGAGTTCATAAGAGCTTATTTCACACTGTGTGGGCCTGGGGGTTGATCAAGGAAAATGATAGGACCACCAGAGGCAGTACCACACAAAGCAACTTTATCGGGTGGTGCCTGGATAGGGTGCTGGGGAGGGGATATTCTCAGAGCAGAGGGCTGTCCAGAGTTTATGGTTCAGGGGTCACCATCAGACATGGAAGAAGGCAGGAGAACTGCTGGAGGAGGTGGAAATTGGATAATGGCCTTACAGGTCTAGCTGATGTGTCTTAGTAGCTGGACAAAGTGGCTTTGAGACCCACAACGGTCTATCTTATCTATGGTTAGCAGATGTGGGGTGAAGTTTAGCAGGGTATGGAAGCCAGGAAGGCTCTGAATGCCTAACAATCTGCTTGGCAGTGCCACATTTCAAACAATCAAACGTGAAAATTTCAGTTTTGTGCTGGTGGGCTTCCGAGTCAACAGGTCTCAGTCTTGTGAAGGAAAACATAGAGAAACACGAGCAGTACTGAAGGATAGCCGAGATGCCTCAAGGCCAATGGACAGCAACATCCCATGTCTAAACGACAACCAAGACCTTCCTCCAGCCTAGGGACTACACACACAGGTCATCTTTGTTACATGTATATAACACCGGCTGAAAACTGCTTTTAAATCTCTGAGGATGTATCTCCACCTGAAGATTGCCTCTCTTTTCCATGTGGACTTCCCTTCTCCAGGGACCCCAAGAGGCAAGAATTATCACGCACAGAGACATGTTCTAGTTTCCATACTTGAAAAGCTTAACACACACACACACACACACACACACACAGAGAGAGAGAGAGAGAGAGAGAGAGAGAGAGAGAGAGAAGGCAAATCCAAGCACTAAATATCGATTGAGAATTTTAATACAACAATTCCTCACAGACAAACTTTTCTATGAAAATCTTTTAAGGTACTATAGAAAGGAAAACCATTGCAAACCACTAGCATCCAGATCTTCCTGTCTACAGAGAGGGAGGAACGTTGGCTGTTTAGGAAAGCTAGCACAGCCTCCTTTAGAAAGGTCCGTTAACTCAGGGGCTTGAGTGAAACAACCTACACAAGAGGCCACTGCTGTGAACTAGCCTCCTGTCCTAAGCCCCAGCTGACCACACCCAACCAGAATGGGATCATTTGTGCTGAGTGTAGCGCAAGCATCCTGAACTTTCCAACGTGGGGGGAAAAAAAGAAAAAACAGAATCTTCCCGTTAATCTGAATCCCTGAGTCAGTGGAATATCTTCTTTAACCCTAAATGGAACATAAATTCAAAATGACTAACCTGCTTTTTTTTTTTTTCCGTTTCTGCTTCTTTCAGCCCTTTTCTGCTTTCAAAGCCAACCTCCTTCTCTCGGTGGATTGGCACACTCATTCTATTTTATAGAATGTGCTGTTGCCCAATTCTAGTATTGCAAATAAAAGCCAGTTTGATTTTTAAATTGATTTGCTGTTATTTGTTCTTTTGGCAGTTTCTGGCAACCCATGATAGGACCCAAAAGGCACTGCTGATGACTCTGGAGACCCCTTGACAAATGCAGGGGAGATGCCGCTGACAGCTTTTGAGGACCCTTTCACCTTCACAGAGACACAAGGGTTGTAAGTTCCTCTAGGGTCACATTTTTGCATTGATTCCCCTGATACTTTTGGCTCTTGATTCCAGGATTCATGTGTCCTGTGAGACAGCACATGAGTTTCTTGGGGGTTTATGGGGGCTGACAAGTCACTGACAAGACCTGCAGTTTTAATGGTAACTGATGATGAGAGAAGCTTACCACATGCAGTGTGTGACTCTGGCTTTTGGAGATTTGCAGAGATTTGGTTCTTCCAGTTCCTTTTTGTGTGCATGCATAGTAGGATAGATTCAATGGCTACATTAGTCAAGGGGACCTCAGAGTCACAGCCATGACTTGACTGGGCGGGCATGGTTTAGGCACTTAGGAGCGATTAGAGCACTCACCAACTGTAAATAAGACATCCATGTTAGGATCAACTGGTCATGAAACAAGTAAGTTTAATACCATGTCACCCACCAACTTCAAGACAGCATCCATGCAGGAAGGTTCACTAGAAAGCAATCCAGGACCCAATCCCATGGCATTTCCTTCTTAGACTTTGATGTCAGCTCTGAAAGACCCAAGAGTCAACATAAAAATGAGATCTGAGCCATTTGTGTACCTTATTTTGAGAATCGTCTATTCATGTCCTTATGCAAATCAAAACCACAAGGTGATACCACCTTACTCCTGCAAGAATACCCATAATCAAAAAAAAAAAAAAAAAAACAGTAGATGTTGCCATGGATGCGGTGATCAGGGTACACTTCTACACTGCTGGTGGGAATGTAAACCAGTAAAACCACTATGAAAAACAGTGTGGAGATTCCTTAAAGAACTAAAAGTAGAATAACCGTTTGATTTAGCAATCCCACTACTGGGTATCTACCCAGAGGAAAAGAAGTCATTATACAAAAAAGATACTTGGAAACGCATGTTTATAGCAGCACAATTCACAATCGCAAAGTCGTTGAACCAACCCAAATGCCCATCAATCAACGAGTGGATAAAGAAACTGTGATATATATATATGTGTGTGTGTGTGTGTGTGTGTGTGTGTCTGTGTGTGTGTGTGTGTGTATGATGGAATACTATTCAGCCATAAAAAGGAATGTATTAATAGCATTCACAGTGACTGGGGTGAGATTGGAGACTGTCATTCTATGTGAAGTAACTCAGGAATGGAAAACCAAACATCTTATATTCTCACTGATATATGGGAGCTAAGCTATGAGGACTCAAAGGCACAAGAATGATACAATGAACTTTGGGGACTTGTGGGGGAAGAGTGGGATGGGGTGAAGGATAAAAGACTACAAATATGGTGCAGTGTATGCTGCTCAGGTGGGTGCACCAAAATCTCACAAATCACCATTAAGGAACTCACTCGTGTAACCAAACACCACCTGCACCCCAATAACTTATGGAAAAAAATTTAAGGAGATCTTCACTTTCCAGAGACCCGTGTCCTCCACCTTCTGGCTATACTTGCTTTTAATGTGTATAAGTATTAGGCAACAGAATCTGCAAGCCCTTTAAAAAATGGCACAATCTTAATAAGGATAATTTAGACTTACAATGGCCATCATGTGGAACATTTCAGATGAACTAGGTTGTTCATCCCAAAAATGTGCTTAAAAATTAGGCCTCCTCCTCCAACTCCATCCCTGTCCCTGCAAAGGACATGATCCCATTCTTGTTTACGGCTGCACTGTATTCCATGGTGTATTTTCTTTATCCAGTCTCATTGATGGACATTTAGGTTGATTCCATATCTTTGTCATTGTGAATACTGCTGTAATGAATATACACATGCATGTGTCTTTATAATAGACTGATTTGTATTCCTTCAGGTAAATACCCAGTAATGGGATTGCTGGGTAAAATGGTAGTTTTGTCTTTAGGTCTCTGAGGAATTGCCACACTGTCTTCCACAATGGCTGAACTAATTTACAGTCCTACCAGCAGTGTATAAGTGTTTCTCTTTCTCTGTCACCTCACCAGCATCTGTTGTTTTGTGACTTTTTAATAATAGCCATTCTGACGGCTATTTATGATATCTCATAAAACCCAAAACTAAAAACCCTGGAAGACAACCTAGGCAATACTATTCAGGACATAGGCATGGACAAAGATTTCATGATGAAGATGCCAAAAGCAATTGCAACAAAAACAAAAATTGACAAATAAAATCTAATTAGACTAAAGAGCTTCTACATGGCAAAAGAAACTATCAACAGAGTAAACAGACAACCTATACAATGGGAGAACATTTTTGCAAACTATGTGTCTGACAAAGGTCTAATATCCAGCATCTATAAGGAACTTAAACAAATTTACAAGAAAGAAACAAACAATCCCGTTAAGTGGGCAAAGAACACGAACAGACACTTTCAAAAGAAGGCATGCATGCGGCCAACAATCATATGAACAAAAAAGCTCAAGATCACTGATCATTAGAAAAAAGCAGTTATTTTAGATTCTATTCGAATCAACAAGGTCTTTCAATTATCAAACTTGACTCACAGTTGTTGATTTCAATGGAATAATATGCATCCATCATATTAGAAAAAGACACTTTGCTTCTAAGAAAGTATCAAACAATGTTTCTGCAGGTATCGATTTTGTTAAAAACAAGAGTGTTCACCACAATGTGTGGACAATTACTGAAAAAAAGATACAAATTACCTGTCAAAAAAGAGTTAGGCCTCCTGAAATAGGTCCCCACACGGATGACTATTCATGTGCACAAACTTCTAAAAATATTTTTTTAAGCCTTGCCTCTTTAAGAAATCCCTCATAGAAGACAAATGCAAAGTTTAAGTAGGTAATTAATAGGAAAATGGAATTTGCCAACATTTTCACTTAGTTACTTTCCTGCTCCAAGGATAGAAAGGAAGCTAGATAAGGCATTTATAAGTTAAGTTGAGGACAAGCAGGCTTGGTTCTTTTTCAGAACTATCTATGTTGATGATTCCAGCTATAGAAAATGCTTTGCCTGCACTATTCCTTAATGAACATTGCCTTAAACTCAGTCATTTGGTTGAGAAACAGAAGCTGAGTTGAAAATACCACACATCAAACTAAATCAGTCTACAAAATACAACTTTCTGGCATTTAGAAAATCACCAGAAATTCTTGCAGTGGGAGAAAGTATTGCTTTAAATAAGCCTCACCTTTTATCATTTTGTCTTTACTCAACTTCCTAACTGTTCCTTCTTCAGTCTGGCAAGTAAAGGAACTCAGTCCTGAAATCTAAGTTCTGTGCCTTTGACATGTAAGTTTCCTACTTTGATTTACCTAAGAACTATCCCTTTTGAGATGCAAATTTAGGATAATTTTTCTTTCTTAAAAATTGGATGAATTAAAAGGACAGTAATGGAGTTAGAACAAGGGTTAAATTTACTAATAGTTGAATGGACCAGAGAAACTCTCTGCTAGTCCCCTAACTTTTGCAGTACCCCAGACAAATCTGTTCTGCTTCTCCCTTTCTGTAAAAATGTTAAAAACCACAAGGCAGAGATGACAAGGAACACCCCAGGTAATAATTGCTCAGGGCAACAATCAGGTAGGTGGATCAAGAATAGGGCAAGGGTCCCTTGATTCAACCCCCTCACTGGAGTGGGTAAAATGGTTAGGGGATGAAGAAGAGACATCCTCAGAGTAACTGATTTGGAGGGAAGATGAATGGTCTCTTAGAAGAACAGATGGTGGTTTGTGAGGAGGTCTGTCTGGGTGTGGTGTCAACTTCTGACCTCCTGTTCTGTGATAAGAGTCATCTTCAGAGGACTCATGACAGTTGAGTTCCTTTTGAAGGATCTGTCTTTAGGTAGATAAGGGGAATTCAGAGAGCCTTGCCTTACATTTTGCTATTCTTCAAGAGCCTTAAGCTCAAAGTGATTAGTATACCAAAGCAATGCATTGTAGGTTGGCATTTTATGAGCTCCTCCAATAGCTAACTTTGCTTAATGAGCAATTGAATTGTTAAGAATGAGTAAATTAGGTAAATATAAACGGAATAAACTTTATAAGTAAGCTTTTCATAGTTTCAAAAATATTTTTCCATATGGCCACATAAGAGGGGAACAACACATACTAGGGCCTATTGGAGGGTAGAGGGTGGTAGGAAGGAGAGGATCAGGAAAAATAACTAATGGGTACTAGGTTTAATACCTGGGTGATGAATTAATGTGTAAAACAAGCCCCCATGATACAAGTTTACCTATATAACAAACCTACACATGTACCCCTGAAAGTAAAATAAAACTTAAAAAATCTTGTTTCATCACTTGGCATCTTAATATTATGTTATGTTAAATGAAATAATAGATAGTCATAAAATGTCTAAGTCTTTCCTAAGTAAGTTAAATTATTGAAACATTAATTGCTTAACATAAATATAAAGTATCGATACTTTGGAAGCTTGTTTTTATAAGGTATAGTGAAGCTTAATATATTTGAGTCTGTTGTTAAACAAAAAAATTGTTATATGAAAAGTATATTTATAAAATGTTAGTATATGACAGTTCAAAATTGCTTACTGTATAGTTTAACAAAAAAAAATCAAGATCATAAGGGATTTTGACAAATCTAATATGTGGTAACTAAAACTAAAATAAAGGAAAACAACTCTATATGTGAGGAAAGGAAGGCACATTTTATTTAAAAAAAAAAAAAAAGCAGATGTATGATGCTGTGTTTGCCTTAAGGGAAAAGGAGAATAATTTTTATCCTAAAATAAAATGACTGATTGTTCCACAATGTGAAAGAGAAAAAGTATATGAAAGACCAAAGACATACAAGAACATAATAGGACTGTGAAAATAATTTCATGTGGGGTCAAGCATGCTAAAACGGAATAAATTTATTGTAAAAGTTTTTTTGGATGAGCTTTAATATCAAAAGTATCCTGATGCAAAACTAGAATCGGATCTTTGCTTTTGAAAATGGGTATTTCCTTGGAGTGTTGATAAAAGACTAGGAAAGATTTTCATATGTTTTTAGTGATCTACCCAAGGAACAAGAAAATAATAAATTCGGTGTTTTGTCAAGATTTTTTTGTTGTATTTTATAAGGTTTTTTCTCTTTTTATGTGTCTTTTATCACGTATTTCAATATTTTTTCAAAAAAAACTGAGTCCTGTAAATCTTCAGAGACCTAAGTCTTTTGAAAGCTATGTAACATATCTGTATTTGTCTTTGCTTCATATTGATTGGTGGTCCTGTTTAGTGAAGTGCTTTAAACCTTGTGACGTCTTTCAAAAACTTCCCAAAATCATATCCTAAATTAAGTCTTTCTTCATCCTAAATTAATGTTAGAGCATTCCAAAGGGCTCCTAAACCTCTTCAAAGGAAGGGAGCTATTGAACCAATTAGGCTTATTTGATAAGTTAAATTATTGGGACACATTGTCAAATAAAAAGTGATATTTAACCTTCTTTGACTCTATTTTTATAGATGTCATTAATATGCACTCCAAAAGTTGCAAGAGATTCCTAGAAAACTGATATGTTATCAGTCATCATTTCAGCCATTATGTTAAAATGTTGTATGTCACAGAAATAGCCAAATTTCCTTGTCAACAGTGTCATCATTATAATGCACTCTCATCAGATTTTTTTTTTATCATTATACTTTAAGTTCTAGGGTACATGTGCACAACATGCAGGTTTGTTACATAGGTATACATGTGTCATGTTGGTTTGCTGCACCCATCAACTCGTCATTTATATTAGGTATTTCTCCTAATGTCATTCCTCCCCCAGCCCCCGACCTCCAGACAGGCCCTGGTGAGTGATGTTCCCCGCCCTGTGTCCAAGTGTTCTCATTGTCAAATTCCCACCTAAGAGTGAGAACATGCGGTGTTTGGTTTTCTGTCCTTGTGATAGTTTGTTGAGAATGATCTCATCAGATTTTAAACCATGACCATTTCAAGTCTTGTCACCCACAGTTAATTATTTTTTTGAATGCTTTTTCAAGCAACTGTAATCCTATTTTTTTTTCCTTTTTTTTTCTTTTTTTTTGAGATCGAGTCTTACTCTGTCGCCCAGGCTGGAGTGCAGTGGCGTGATCTCGGCTTACTACAACCTCCACCTCCCAGGTTCAAGTGATTCTCCTGCCTCAGCCTCCCGAGTAGCTGGGACTACAGGCGCCTGCCACCACACCCAGCTAATTGTTGTATTTTTAGTAGAGACAGGGTTTCACCATTTTGGCCAGGCTGGTCTCAAACTCCTGACCTCAGGTGATCCACCCACCTCGGCCTCCCAAAGTGCTGGTATTACAGGCATGAGCCACCGCGCCCAACAACTGTAATCCTTAAGTGCTTTGTTTTCAAAAAGACTCATGCAAAAGACTCTGAAAAGTACAGGATTCAGGTAACTTTAAAATCATACCATTGGACTTGATAAGAATGTCCATAAATCTAATGAAGAAACTGACGACTCCATGAAACAGTTGCTCCAACATCAAGCAGAACAAGAATTAATTACATGGGAATAAATGAACCAATGAGTATAATGTTTTCATATTGTTTATTTTGGAATTTCCTTGCTTCTTTATTTTAATGTTTTGTTTTCCAGATTTAAGGAAACTTCTTTATTTTAAGGTATCTAGGGCTTACTATAATTTGGTAAAGTATAATTTTGTGAACAAAATTGAAATCATTTAATTTTTCTGTCTACTTAGTCCCTCTAGGAATCAGAAACAATATATATATTTTCTAGTTCTTATAATGATATTGTTTGCACAAGTTCAATCACAATCTGCTCTCTTCATAACAGGATACAATTGGCAATGTTAGTTATATTACCAAGACAGTCATTGGGACACCACATTTGAGAAAGTCCATATAATTCATGGCTTTGAGGGTTCCTAGCCTTATAGTGAGTGAGAAAAAAAAGTCACTTCCTGAAGGCCTAGGGACCTCAAAATATTTTGGGGACCCAGAGAAGAGAGGAATTCACCCAAATCTGTACAGCAGGCAAAGTCTGAAGTCTGCCTTGGTTTGGGGACAGTGTCCTTCATGTTAAAAACCCTTAAAAAACCAGGCTTTGAAAGAATATACTTCAAAATAATGACAGCAATCTGTGACGAGCTCACAGCCAACATCATACTGAGTGGGCAAAAGCTGGAAGCATTTTCCCTGAGAAATAGAAAAAGCCAAGGATGACCACTCTCACCACTCATATTCAGCATAGTAATGGAAGTCCTAGCCAGAGAAATAAGGCAAGAGAAACATAAAAGGCATCGAAATAGGAAGAGACAAAATCAAACTACCTCTGTAGACAATTTGATTCTATAGCTAGAAAACCCATCGTCTCTGCCCAAAAACTTCTAGTTCTGATAAACAACTTCTACAAAGTCTCAGATACGCAATCAATGTACCATAATCAGTAACATCTCTATACACCAACAACATCCAAGAAGAGAGCCAAATCAAGAATGCAATCTCGTTCACAACAGCCACAAAAAAAAAAAGAAAGAAAGAAGTATCTAGGAATACAGCTAACCAGAGAGATGAAACATCTCTACAAGAATTATAAAACATTGGTCAAAGAAATGAAAGATAACACAAACAAATGGAAAATATTCCATGTTCAAGGAGAGGAAGAATCAATATTGTTGAAATGACCATACTGCCCAAAGTAATTTAGAGACTCAATGCTATTCCTATCAAACTACCAATGACATTTCTCTCACAATTAGGAAAAAAAAAAAAAAACTATTTTAAAATTCATATGGAACCAAAACTAGCCCAAATAGCCAGGGCAATCTGAAGCAAAAAGAGTAAAGCTTGAAGCATCACACTGCCTGAATTCGAACTGTACTACAAGGCTACAATAACCAAGAAAACATGGTACTGGTACCAAAAAAACAGATATATAAACCAATGGAACAGGTTAGAGAACCCATAAATAAAGCCACACACACCTACAATCACCTGATCTTTGACAAAGTCAACGAAAATAAGCAGGGGGGAAAGGACTACCCATTCAATAAACGGTGCTGGGATTACTGGCTAACCATATGTGGAAGATTGAAACTGGACCACTTCATTACATCATATCCAAAAAATAACTCAAGATGGATTAGAAACTTAAACGTAAAACTTAAAACTATAATAACCCTGGAAGAGAACCAAGAAAAATACCATTTTAAACCTAGGCCCTGGCAAGGATTTCACGATGATGCCAAAAGCAATTGCAACACAAACAAAAATCGACAAATAGGACCTAATTAAACTAAAGAGCGTCTGCACAGCAAAAGAAACTATTAACAGAATAAACAGATAATCTACAGAATGGGATAAAATATTTGCAAACTATGCATTTCACAAAGGTCTAATATTCAGAATCTATAAGGAACTTAAATTTACAAGCAAGAAACAACTCAATTAAAACGTGAGCAGGGGCCAGACGCGGTGGCTCATGCCTGTAATTCCAGCACTTTGGGAGGCTGAGGCAGGCAGATTACAAGGTCAGGAGTTCGAGACCAGCCTGGCCAATGTGGTGAAACCCTGTCTCTACTAAAAACAAAAAAAAAAAATTAGCCAGGCATGGTGGCACATGTTTGTAATCCCAGCTACTCGGGAGGCTGAGGCAGGAGAATTGCTTGAACCTGGGAGGCGGAGGTTGCAGTGAGCCGAGATTGCGCCACTGCACTCCAGCCTAGGCGACTGAGTGAGACTCCATCCCCCATCCGGCCCACCCAAAAAAAAAAAGTGAGCAAGGGACATGAACAGACACTTTTCAAAAGAAGACACACACGTGGCCAACAAACATATGAAAAAATTTTCCACATCACTATTAGAGAAATACAAATCAAAACCATAATGAGATATGATCTCAAACCAGTCAGAATGGCTACTACTAAAAAGTGAAGAAAATAACAGACACTGGTGAGGTTGCAGAGGAAAGGGAATTCTTATACACTGCTGGTGAGAATGTGTATTAGTTCTGCCACTGTGAAAAACCCAGTCATGATTTCTGAAAGAACTTAAGGCAGAATTACCATTAAACCCAGTAATTCCATTATTGGGTATATACCCAAAGGAATCGTTCTACCATAAAGACACATGCATGCATATACTCATTGCAGCACTATTCACAAAAGCAAAGATATAGGATCACCTACATGTCCATCAGCAATAGATTGGAAAAAGAAAATGTAGTACATATACACCATGGAATACTACACAGCCATAAAAAGAAAGAGATCATGTCCTTTGCAGTACCATGGATGGAGTTGGAGGCCATTATTCTAAGTGAATTAACACAGGAACAGAAAACCAAATACCACATGTTCTCAGTTAAAAGTGGGAGGTAAACATGGAGTCCACATGGACACAAAGAAGGGAACAACAGACACAAGAGTCCATTTGAAGTTGGAGGGTGGGAGGAGGGTGAGGATTGAAAAACCTTCTATTGTGTACTATGCTTATTATCTGGATAAGACATGCACCAAACCCCCATGACACACAATGTACCTGTATAACAAACCTGCACATGTACCCCTGAACTTAACATAAAAGTTAAAAATGTATGACTTCTTATGAAGTCACACTTGAAATAAAACTTATCGACTTACTGAAGTCTTATTGAAATAAGACTCTCTATGACAATGACACCCTTACCCCTCTTAATTTTTTCTTGCTTATGTTTACCTCATTTACTTGTCAGGATAATACCTGTACAACTGATCCTTGAATAAAGTGAGGGTTGGAGGCACTGACTCCCAGTGCAGTCAAAAATCTACATATAACATATGACTCCCTAGAAACGTAACTACTAATAGTTTACTGCTGACTGGAAACCATAAGAATTAACACATATTTTTTCTGTTTAATGCATTATGTACTATATTCCTACAATAAAGAAAGCTAGAGAAGAGAAAGGGTTATTAAGAAAATCCTGTGTAAGAGAAAATATATTTACTATTCATGAAGTGAAAGTGGATCATCATAAGTGTTTTGTATTTATATATTTTATATATTTGTACATTCTAGTAAAATATATTTACTATTTATTAAGTGAAGTGGGTCATGATAAGGGTTTTTGTCCTCATCATCCACACTTTCAGCAGGCTGTGGAAGAAAAAGAAGAGGAGGGGTTATTCTCACAGTCTCAGGAATGGCATGAGCAGAAGAAAGTTCACGTATA
This sequence comes from Mandrillus leucophaeus, assembly GCF_000951045.1. Lineage (NCBI taxonomy): Eukaryota > Metazoa > Chordata > Mammalia > Primates > Cercopithecidae > Mandrillus > Mandrillus leucophaeus. The sequence goes on from NW_012101801.1 coordinate 21,573, forward strand.
ACTGGACCCACACATTTCAAACCCGCATTGTTCAAGTGTCAAAAGTAGTTAGAATTTTACAATGATTAGATTCCATAGAAAGTTGGATATGCCATGCCAAACCCATATTTTTATGTGACCCAAGAGAATTTTTAATCCACCCAGTAGCTAGTTTTATCAACATCCTTGATGCAATTGTTTATCCAAACTTTGCTAGTAATCCTTTTATAGAGTCAGACTTCCAAATCCACTTGACCTCACTCTCTGCTTTAATTTAGCCCTGTGATAGGATAGTAAATCATAGAACTGCAACCTTCTAGCTCAAAAGAGAGGGATCTCTGCAGTTGCTAACACTTTCAGTTGCACGTGGATAAATAGGACAAACAGACTGCTTGGTTAAAACGAGTAGATTCCTCATCTAGCTCATTCTTTGATCTGTTCAATTTCAGTTGGTTTAATCCATGGGAAGCCTGCCTAAGGGGCTGTTTTTAAAATCCCCAGCCAAACTGAGGTTCCAGTACCAGAGTAGCTGGTAAGGTTTCCCTAACTGGAAATGAAGGGGAGCTGAAGGTAGATGTTTCCAGTATGCCTTTCACAGGATAATTCTTGTGCCTAGTTGTCCAACCAGTGATCAGGTAGCCCCTCATGTGGGAAATTTGTTTATACTGGCAGACGTCACTGCAGTTCTTGTCTAATCTGTGTTTAGTTTATGCCTGCCTGACCACCGTCCTGTCACATGGAGCCTGATCTTGTGTTCCTCACAACATCCCAAGTAAAGCCTGGCCTTGGTTAGACACAGGGTATTCCAATGGAAGGCAAAAATTCAAATTACCACCATGACAGGAAATAAATTCAAAGATTTATTACTTACAGATCCTGGTCAGAGAGGGTTCAAAGGGTTGGGAGGACAGTTCTCCATTCCCTGATCATATGAGGCAAGAATGAAGAAGCGAAGAGTCAGGCACAGGGAGAGGGAGGGGAGAGAGACAGAGACATGGAGAGAGAAAGAGAGAGAGAGAGCAGTATAAATATAGAAAAATAGGATATGGGTCATGTTAAGTTCACAGGCAAATGCCTGAATGGTCCTTTTAAAGTAAAATATTTGGAAGGAAAAACAGGGGAAGCCCAGTCTTTTAGGTGGGAGATACACCTCTAAACTTTTTGTCTCTGACCAGAGGCTTGAGACATTTGGGTGTGATGTTCTGGTTCAACTGGCTAGGCAGCAACCTTTGCTCTGTCATTCCCATTGCAAGGATAGGCGCAAAACTCTTGGCATTATCCTCCTGACAGTCATAAGAGTAGTCTCCCTAGTTCACTGCATCCTCTCAAAAAGGCTTAAAAATCTCCATGCAGCCATCTGCTGAAGGCTGAATGGCCTCTCTACAGCTGCAATGGTGAAAGCTCCAAGAAACACATGATAACAAGGACACTATAATATATCAATGGCATGTTAACACCAAAAATCCAAAACTGATGGTGACTGAGGGTAGCATTCATGCCCTCTGATTTGGCCACACTCTCACCCTGGCCAAAATGGGGGGATTGTGAAACAAAGTTAATGGGAAGCCATTGTATCAGACCAGCCTCCTGTACTAGGCTCCAGAAGAACAAATCAGAATGGAGTCATTCATGCTAATTGTCATGACATCAAATTGAACTTTCAAATGGGTCAGTTAAAAATAATTCAGAAAATTCCAATCAACATAAGTCAGCATAATTAGGAAGTCTCTTCCACTTTAGTCCTAAATGGAAAACAACTTTGAAACGACCAACCTGCTTTTTGTTTTCTGTTTTCACTCTCTTCAGCACTTTTCTGGCTACAAAGACAACTTCGCTCCTCTGTTCAATAGAACACTCACTCATTCTACTTGAGAGAGGTTGTGAGTCTGAGGGTCTGACTATGTGAGCATATTCTGGTACTCTTACTTCATCACTGTGGAACCTGCGCCATGTCTGAACCCTTCCATGGCCTAGGCTGGCTCATTGGAGAGATGGGCTCTTTCCAAATACACATTGAAGGGAAGGTGGCACATAGTAAATGACACAGACTCCCAGAGCACTTTGTGCAGCAGTTTCCTGTCACCCATTGAATGCTAACAGAAGGTGGGTGAAGGGCAGGTGGTGTGGCAGATTTCTGAGTGTGCAAAAAAGAAAAGTGCAGTGGATGACAAAGCTGAGAGAGCAAGGCCTTGGACATATGAAAGGTTGATGTCTACACAATCAACAAGTTCCTAGCCATGGTTTAGCACATAATTGTGTTCTGGGGACATAATTCTTCCTCTGGCTGCTTTCTGGAAGGAAATTCAGAAAAGGAAATTGTAAATATCTTAGGCTCAAGAGAGATTTGCAGCTTCTAAGTAGGTAGCTCTAGGCTGAGTCAAACCTTGAAAACAATTGTGTGAGCAAAAATGGTTTTTACATACCTATGTGGAGGGCTCCTTGCAAATCCAAGCTATGGCAGGAAGAATTTGGAATGCGGCTCCAGCATTCTCTAGAAACAGGAACCTGGGAGTCCAGGGACAGGCACAGTGTGGGCATTCAGGGTTTCCAGCTGGAGGACTGTCCCTTGCAAAACTTTGGGGTCTGGGGTTGGGGGCAGGGAGTGTGGTCCTGGAAGATGTCTTGGAAACCTTCCCAAGGCCAAGTCCCACAGACTCATGTAGTAATCCAGGCCCTGGTCCAGCAACTCTGACTGTTACCCCAGCCAGTGCTGGAACAAGTTATACCATGTCTTCACAGTTCCGAGATGTGAGATGAACCATCCATCATAACAGATTTTCAGGAGGAAATGAAAATAAATGCATTAATCAATGTACAAGTGGGTTTGAAGACATATACAGGTCTAGAAATATTAAAATATGAGTGAAGGCATATTTTAGACGCACTGTAACAAAAGCTACTTCTTACTGACCACATCATTCGGGCCAGTCATTTTACACGCAGGTGACATCAGGTAAAAACATACACCAATTCTCTGAACTTGTACTGTTCCCACTTTACAGATGAAGAATTGAGGCAGAGAAGGTATGTGATTGGCTCAGCTTATAACCATCAACAGTTGCATTTAACAGGGCCCTGCCCTCCCCCTGGCCTCAGCTGTCTACCCCATGGCCAGGGAAGGGTTGCTATAATCAACAGTTACCCAATGCCAGATGTCCCATGCCACATGGCTGAGGCCTGCAAGGAAGCCAGTGAGAGACTGTCACTGGATCTGGCCCACCTGTCCTCTCCCCATCTCCATTAGGACACCATCCTTTCTAAAATACAGACAAGGGCCCTGGAGGAGGGTTGGGGTTTAGGACAGTGTGGGTGAGGATGAAGAAGCTTCTACTTGTACATGGATGGTGCAGGTCCCTTCCACCCTCCTGAGGCTGTACTCCTGCTCAGGGGTGGGCCCTACACTCCCATATACCTGCCCTAAATCATCTCCTTCGTTTCTAGCTGACTGGGTGGCCCAAAGGTCACCTGTGGGCCAATCCCACCGGGCAGGCTGACCATTAGGCCCACACTAGGGCCAGCAGGCCAGAATACGATGTCTACAGTGAGGAGTCCTCCGTAATCCCACAAGATGCAATGCCAATCACCATAACCCTAAATGCTGAAATCCCAAAATATCAAAATGCTGAAAATGCACTTCTGGGAAAAATAATTTTAAAAATCATTGAAGATGTTTATTTACTTTTTTAAAATGTAGGCTTATTTGAGAAATGTAAAAACATGACAGGATACTTCATAAGCCACTTTATATAATGAAATAGACAATAATAACTTGCATATATTTGCAAGCACAAACAGTTATACCAATGACAGTCACACAAGTATAACTCTTATGAGCGGACAAACCATAATCATAAAGAAATAGGTCACACAGGGAAATGTATCAACAAATATTACTATTATTGATAATTTTGTAAGCTCATTTTATAAATTTGGTGTCATATGAAATACTGTGACCAACAACCTAAGTCTTTTATCAAAAACCATTTAGATCACCACTGCACACCTTCACCTAAAGTCAAGATCTTGAGAAATTGTATCTTTCAAAAATGCACATGAACAAAAAAAGACATCTCTTCATTTATTGAGCAAGATTATACATACATCACAATGCTTACACACAAAGCATTGTGATAATGTACTTTTGTGGAATCTAACTTGAAAAAAATGCATAAAACAAATTAGGCTCTTTAAAAGTCTCTACATAATTTATGCCTCTAGTACTGGAAGCAATGCCAAGACGAAAGAAATATGACACATTGTAAAAAATAATGCTGACAATTTAACATGGTAAAAAAAAGAAAATAAATAGGAAACAAAAACTTTAAGAATGACATAAGAAAAAGTGCATCACAGGTGTAAATTATGGGCAATTGCATGGAGATAGTGGTTAAGAACTGACCAGATTTCACGATCATTTACTATATTTTGAAGTTATGCATCACATCATATAGCTGCTTTTTTTTTCTCATTTAGGACATGGGTATCCTCAGTGAATATATTCACATTCATTTTCTTCATGGCACTGCTTTATTGAAATTCTATGTTACACTGACATGAGCATTCCCTATTAACCTTTCTCATCTTCTGCTCAGGGATTTTGATCTTTTGGAAATTAGGCTTTAGAAATATTGACCTTTTGGGGTTTCAACATTTGGAATTGTGGCCTATGGGATTGTGTCTGTTTGGATCCAAACCCACTAGATTCACACACTGTATTCATTCATGTCTCCTAATTCTCCCTCTCACTGCTGACGAAGTGCACAGATCACAGACACAGGCTTGCTTAATTTTCACATGTGAGTATCCCTGGAGGGCCCATCATCTCTCAAGAAATTAACATATTCTCTGAGAATCCCCCTCATTCCCCTCTCAGTCACTGTCTCCCAAGGTAACCACTATCCTAACTTTAGTGGACAGAGTAGTAGTGCCTGTTTTGATCTTTATTTAAATGGAATTATTGAGCTGATACTCTTTGGGTCTGGCTATATTTGATCAAAAATAGATTAGTGACCTTCATCCATGTTGTAGAAGTAACATGTTTTTTTCATGTTTGTGGCTGTATAGTATTCCTTTGTATATGTTCCAATATATTTACCCATGCTAGGGTGATGAACACTGGGGCTGTTTCTAGCATGCTACTGAGGGCATGCTTAGACATATCTTTTGCTGAATGAATGTATGCCTTTTCACTAGTACATACCTCAGAGGGGACATTCAGGAGCTTAGGGTATATGGATGTTCTGCTTTAGATCACACTCCTGGGTCTCTTTTAGTCTCTAGCAGACCTATTGCCCACAATGTCTGCCTCCATCCCATTGTCCTTTTTCATTCTATTGGCTTGTTTTAGCAGACTGACCTGTGGTCCTGCAGCATGTCTCATCACCATTCATTTGTCTGTATGCTGCCTTCTTGTGTCATTTAACTTGTTGCTCTTTCCCAGTGTTTCTGATCATAGGAAGTTAGCCTCTGTGTCAAGGTTAGAGGCAAGTCTCACTCTTCTGGTAAAAGGACTTCATCAGTGGTGCCATGTCTCCTACAGCATCCCAGCATGAAGCACATGAGTTCTGGTTTTTTCACTCTTTACCATATCAGCACTGATCGTGGGTTCAGGTGATGACAGTCTCATTCCTCCTTTCCTCCTTTGACTGATTCCTTACTGACCTTTAACCAAAGTGTTTCATCCATCCTACATCAGTTCAGTCACTGGGGTTCTAGATATTGTTTCTTTTGTTAAACATAGCCTTCACTAAGCTTGGCTTAAATTTTTCAGTGAGGAAGCGCTCTCCCTCTTCAAGTGTGCCTATAGAGTAATCTTAAAATATACAGGAAGGGCAGAATAAAAGTTTAATTCTTTCCATTATGTTACCAATATTCAGAGTAAGGAGTGGTTGCCCTTATTACTTCTAGTGGGGTCCAAGATTCATTTTTTAAGTAAAACTTTCAAATTTTAAAACTCTTTCAGATTTACAGAATTATTGCAAGTATGATAAAGAGAATTTCCATACACTTCAAACTCAGTTTCCCTGTTATTATTATCTTACATTATCTTGTACATTTGTCCCCATTAATGAATCAATATTGATACATTGTTATTAGCTAAAGTTCATACTTTATTCATATATCCTTGGTTATACTGAATTTTCTTTTATTGTTTCATGATCCCATTCAGGATACTTCATTACATTTGCTGGTCATGCTTCCTTAGTCTTGTCTTAGTTGTAACAATTCCTGAGACTATTCCTGCTTTTGATGATCTTAACACTTTTGAGGAATATTGGTCAGCTCTTTAGCACAAAATCCATCCAGTGGTATTTGTCTTATCTTTTTCTCCTGATTAGAATGGGGATATGACAACAGATCCTCCCCCACAATGAGTGATCACTCCTGCTTGTAGGGCATAGAGAAGGCACTTAGACCTGCACCCACCAGCACCCCACCCCTGAGCCACCACCACCTCCACTGTGACCACACACACAGTCTCCAGCAGAGGGCCCCCATCCCCCATCCAGCTGTATTGCCTCCGCCACTGGTAAACACATGCAGGGAGGTAGGCACCCTGGCACCCACAAACACTCTACCACAGCTGTTGTACCTCTGCCTGCACAGTGCAGTGGATTCCAAACCTCAAGGAGCCAGAGAACAAAGATGGAACCCAATACAAATCCCCCAGAGTTAGAACATAGAGCCCAGGTGTTGAGTGCTGAGTGTTGGCCCCCTAAAATCTTCCAGAAACAAAACCAGCCAGCTGAACCCACCTTACACCACAATCGAACCTTCAAGGTCATCAAATGGGATAAAAGAAAAAATCCATCCAAAGGTCAGCAACCTCAAAGACTGAAGGTACATAAGCCCACAAAGATAGTAAGAATCAGTGCAAGGATAATAAGAATCAGTGCAAGAACCCTGATCCTTGATGAAGAGTAATGCAAAAATCCTCAACAAAATACTGGCAAACTAAATGCAGCAGCACATCAAAAAGCTTATCCACCACGATCAAGTAGGTTTTATCCCTGGAAACAAGTTGGTTCAATATATGCAAATCAATAAATGTAATTCATCACATAAACAGAACTAAAGACAAAATCACACGATTATTTCGATAGATTCAGAAAAGACTTTCAATATAATTCTACGCCCCTTCATGTTAAAAATTCTCAATAAAATAGGTGTTGAAGGAACATACCTCAAAATAATGAGATTCATCTATGACAAACTCACAGCCAACATCCTACTAAATGGGCAAAAGCTTGATGCATTTCCCTTGAAAACCGGCACAAGAGAAGGATGCACTCTCTCAGCACTCCCATTCAACGTAGTACTGGAAGTCCTGGACATGACAATCAGGCAAGAGAAAGAAATAAAGGGCATCAAAATAGGAATAGAGGCAGTCAGTTAAACTATCCCTGTTTGCAGATGACATGACCTATATCTAAAAAACCCCATAGTCTAAGCCCAAAAGCTTCTTAAGCTGATAACATCAGAAAAGTCTCAGGATACAAAATTATGTACAAAAATCAGTAACATTGCTACACACCAACAACAGTCAAGCCAAGGGCCAAATCAGGAATGAACTCTCATTCACAATTGCCACAAAAAGAATAAAATACCTAGGAATACAGTTAGCCAGGGAGGTGAAAGATCTCTACAATGAGAACTACAAAACATTGCTCAAAGAAATCAAAGATGACACAAACAAATGGAAAAACATCCTATGCTCATGGATAGGAAGAATCAATGTCATAAAAATGGACATACTGCCCAAATCAATTTGTAGAATCAATGCTATTCCTATTGAACTACCATTGAGATTCTTTATGCAACTGGAAAAAAAAAAACTATTTAAAAATTTATATAAAACCAAAAAAGAGCCCAATAGCCAAGGCAATCCTAAGCAAAAAGAACAAAGTTGGTGGCTTCACACTACCCAACTTCAAACTACACTACAGGTCTATAATAATCAAAATAGCATGGTACTGGTACAAAAAGACACATAGATTAATGGAACAGAATTGAGAACCCAGAAATAAGGCCACACACCTACAACTATCTGATCTTCAACAAACCTGACAAAAACAAGTGATGGGGAAAAGATTCCCTATTCAACAAATGGTGCTGGGATAATTGGCTAACCATATGCAGAAGATTAACACTGGACCCTGGCCGGGTGTGGTGGTTCACGCCTGTAATTCCAGCACTTTGGGAGGCCAAGGAGGGCATATGACAAGATCAGGAGATCGAGACCATCCCGGCTAACACAGTGAAACCCTGTCTCTACTAAAAATACAAAAACTTAGCTGGGCGTGGCGGGTGCCTGTAGTCCCAGCTACTCAGGAGGCTGAGGCAGGAGAATGGCATGAACCCAGGAGGCGGAGCTTGCAGTGAGCCGATATCACACCAGTGCACTCCAGCCTGGGTGACATAGTGAGACTCCCCATCTCAAAAAAAAAAAGAAAAAAAAACCTGGACCCTTTCCTTATACCATATACAAAAATTAACTCAAGATGGATCGAAGATTTAAATGTAAAATTTCAAACTATGAAAACCCTGGAAAATAACCTAAACAATACCATTCAGGACATAGCAATGGACAAAGATTTCATGACAAACATGCTAAAAGCAATTGCAACAAAAGCAAAAATTGACAAATGGGATCCAATTAAACCAAAACGCTTCCGCACAGCAAAGGAAACTATCAACAAAGTGAACAGACAACCTACAAAATGGGAGGAAATTTTTGCAAACTATGCATCTTACAAAGATCTAATATCCAGCATCTATAAGGAACTTAAACAAATTTACAAAAGTAAAATAAACAACCCCATTAAAAAGTGGGCAAAGGACATGAACAGAAACTTTTCAAAAGAAGACAGAAAACATACATACAGCCAATAGCACATAAAAAAAACTCAACATCACTGATCATTAGAGAAATGCAAATCAAAACCACAATGAGATACCATCTCACACCAGTCAGAATGGCTATAATTAAAAAATCAAAAAATAACAGATGCTGAGGATGTTACAAAGAAAAAGGAATGCTTATAAACTGCTGATGAGAGTGTAAATTAGTTCAACCATTGTGGAAGATAGTATGGCAGTTCCTCAAAGACCTAAAAACAGAAATACATTTTGACCCAGGAATCCAATTATGGTTATATACCCAAAGGAATATAAATCATTGTATTATAAAGACACAAGCACATGTATGTTCATTGTAGCATTATGGACAATAGCAAAGACATGAAATCAACCTAAATGCTCATCAATGATGGACTGAATAAAGATAATATGGTACAAATACACTATGGAATACTATGCAGCCATAAAAAATAATGAGATCCTGTCCTTTTCAGGAACATGGATGGAGCTGGAGGCCATTATCCTAAGCAAACTCATAAAGGAACAGAAAAATGAATACCACATGTTCTCACTTATAAGTGGGAGCTAAATGATGAGAACACATGAACACATAGAGGGGAATAAGGCACACTGGCACCTCTCAGATGGTGGAGGGTGGGAGGAGGAAAAGGATCAGGAAAAATAACGAATGGGCACTAGGCTTAATACCGGGGTGATGAAATAATCTGTAAAACAAAGCCCCATGACACAAGTTTACCTACATAACAAACCTGCACATGTACCCTTGAAATGAAAATAAAAAAACATTTTTTTTAAAAAAAGAATGGAGATAAGAACATTTAGAGGAAGATCTCAGAGGTAAAATGTCATTCCCATCATATCATATAAAAGGAAATTACTAGACATATGAATGGTTTCTCGTGGTTGATGTTAGCTTTGATATGCAGTTATTCTGTCAACCTACAGTAATCAAGAAAGTATGCTATTGGCAAAAGAACAGACACACATCAATGGAACTAAGTAGAGCCCAAAAAAAGACACACAAATATCGTCTACTGATTTTTGACAAAGGTGCAAATTCAATTCTATGGAGAAATGACAGTCTTTCCAACAAAAGGTACCTGAACAAATGCATGTCAATATGCAAAGAAATGAACCTAGAAAGAGCCTTACAACTTTCACAAAGAATTATCTCAAAATACTTCACCGACTCAAATATAAAATATAAAATTATAGAATTTCTGGAAGAAAACATAAGTGGAGATCTACATGGCCTTGATATTGGTGAGGGGTTTTTACATACAACATCAAAAGCATGCCCATAGAAGACAAAATTGAAAAGGTGGACATTCTGAAAATTAAAAACAAAACTACTGCTCTGTAAAAGACACTGATAAGAAAAAGGAAAGATAAGCTACAGACATTAAGAAAATATTTGCAAAACGTACATCTCATAGAGGACTTGTATCCAAAATCTACAGAGAAAGTATAAAACTAAACAATGAGAACTATTCAGAATATACAGAGAATGCTTAAAAGTAAATAAGAAAACAAACTTAAGAAACCTCTATTAATAGATGTGCAAAAACTCTGAACAGACAAATCAACAAAAAACATGTACACATAAAAAATAAGCATAAGACAACATAGTCAATGTCATTCTTTATTAGAGAATTATGAATTAAATAACAAAGATACACACTTACTACAATGTCCAAAATCCAAATACTGACAATACCAATTCCTGGCAACAAGGAACAACAGGCACTCTCATTTGTTGCTGTTGGGAATGCAAAGTAGTACAGCCACTTTCAAAGATGGTTTGTCAGTTGATTCTTTTTTACAAAGCTGAACAAATTCTTGATACTCCTAGGTATACATTGAACTAATTTGCAAACTTATGCCCACAAAAAAAACTTGCATATGAATGGGTGTGGCAGCTTATTTAATAATTGGCCAAAACTGGAAGCAACGAAGATGTTCTTCAAGAGACAAATGAATAAACAAACTGTGGTCCAACAACAACGGAACACTATTCATCAACCAAAAGATTTACTTATGAAGGCACACAAAAACATGAATCAATCTTAAATGCTTGGCTCTAAGTAAAAGAAGCCAGTCTGAAAAGGTTACATAGTATATGATCCAATTTATTTGACGTTCTCCAAAGACAAGACTATAATGACAGTAAAAATACCTGTTGTGGCCAGGGATCAGGGGTGGGGAAAAGGTATGACTAGGATAAGCAGAAGGAATTTATTAGACTGGTGAAACTATTCCCTAGGCTACTTTAATGATTGATTGTATCATGTCATGGTTGATGACATGCTGTTAAAAAATGGAATATGTTATGCATTTGTCAAAAAGCATAAAACTTTAAAGCACAAAGAATAAATCTCAATGTATGCAAAATTGAAAAAATTAGGAGGTTGAGGAATGCCGAGGTGGAGTATAGAACATGACAAAACAATATAACTGTGTTACAAATGTATGAAACAACCTCTAATGAGTATCTGGGGATATGGTGCTGTCCTAAGTACCTGTGGAAGTCAGTCTCTGAGACTGCAGTTAAAAGAAACTGTACTGAAGCAGTATTGTCTGACTTCTAAAGCTATTTCCCACAGGGATTGGGTTTGAGAATTCTGCTTATAGATATGTGTATATACACAGGTTAATATACAAAAATATATATCCTCAATCTGAGAATTGAAGTGGCTAGGAATAACAAATCCTCAGGAACAATGAGCATGCCTAACACTTACCTCTCACATTCCAGTACTCTTCTCCCATAAAAGGAAGCAGAAAACCATGGAAAATGGACTCTTCTATGACTGGAACAGGAAATATAAAAACGAGCCTGCATCATCTTGTCATACCATAAGGTAAGACAGAGCTACAAACAAGTGTAATGACTCAGTTGCTTGAAAGGGACGTCAGAGCCAACCGAAAGAGCCTCCAATGGACAAAGATGGAACAATCTGAGCAGCAAAATAAAAGTGGTGCTGAATTATAACCCCAAACATATAATAAATTGCCATGAGTTCATCTGAGATAAATCGAAGGTTAAATAAATACAAATAATGGGGGAGAAAAGACAAATCTCCCATTGAGAAGAATCCCAAATCATTCATGTCAATACTATCCCTTCCCAAGAAGGTGGACCATACTTCCCTACTACCCAATGGGCTGCCCTTAGTGACTTTCTTTTATAAAGCACAATACAGAAAGGGGGGAATGTAATAACCTTGCAGAGGGAAATACTGACAAACACTACCTCAGCCAGTTGATCAGTCAACATCAACAGTGATGAGTCATGGTGCTAAAATATCAGGTAATGAGAATGTCATTTCACCTGTCTGGTCTCCTACCCCAAAACAATTACTCAAGTCTATATATGAAAAAAACTCAGACAAATACCAAATGAGGGTAATTCCACAAATAGCCTGATCAATACTCCCCAAAACTGTTAAAGTCGTCAAAAACAAGAATAGTCTGAGAAACTATCACAGCTTAGAGGATTCTAAGGAGACATAATGACTAAAGTAGCATGGTATCCTAGATGGGATCCTGAAACAATGACAGGAATGTGCAGGTGAATATTGATTTGTGAATTATGAAGAATGTATCATATTATTGTATGATGTTAATAGGAGAAACTGGACATGATGTATAGGAAAACCCTCTTTTTTTTTTTTTTTTTTTTTTTTTTTTTTGAGACGGAGTCTCGCTCTCTTGCCCAGGCTGGAGTGCAGTGGCCGGATCTCAGCTCACTGCAAGCTCCGCCTCCCGGGTTCACGCCATTCTCCGGCCTCAGCCTCCCAAGTAGCTGGGACTACAGGCGCCCGCCACCTCGCCCGGCTAGCTTTTTGTATTTCTTAGTAGAGACGGGGTTTCACCGTGTTAGCCAGGATGGTCTCGATCTCCTGACCTCGTGATCCACCCGTCTCGGCCTCCCAAAGTGCTGGGATTACAGGCTTGAGCCACCGCGCCCGGCCTAGGAAAACCCTCTTAACTGTCTTCACAACTTTTCTGTAAATTTAAAATTACTCTAAAATGGTTACTAAAAAAAAAAAAAAACAGTTAAAAGATGGGGAAAAAAGCCAAAAATGAGGAGAAAATACTTGTAAACCCTGTGTCGGATAAAGGATTTGTATACTGAATAAATAAACACCTTATAACATGCAATCATATAAAAATGAAGAGTCCAATAAAATAGTAAATGATTTGAAGACTTCACCAGTGAAGATACACAGATCACAAAAAAAGCATATGAAAAGATGATTACCATAATTATTCAATAAAAATGCAAATGTAAGCAGCAATAACATTCTTCTACCCACCTGTTACAATTGATACAATGCGACAACCTGAAAATACCAAATTGTACAAAAGATGTGGAGTTATCTTTCATTGCTGGTAGAGAAGAAAAAGAACACATTCACTCTAGAAGGGCTTTTGGCTATTTCTAATATAGCAAAACTTAGACTTACCATTACACACAGTAATTGTACTCCTAGGTTTTATCAAGGAGAATTCGAAACAGGTTCATACACACAAAATCATGTACACAAAAACATATATAGCAGCTTATTTATAATTGACAATCAAGACTTTTTCCAAGTGGTGAATGGATATAACCTACAGTACATCCAGAAACTGAAAATGTATTTAAAGCTCAATCCACCCTCTACCGTTCTAAGGCAGGCAGTTTTGTGGGTCAGTTTCACCAAGTGGTCAGGGAAAACGAATCACCATTTTAACACTTCCAAATAATCCCAAAACACGGGCAATTATTCAACGAATTCTCCAAGGCTCCCTCTCCTGCACTGGAAAAACAAAGAAAAAAAGAAAAAGCAGATAAAGACATCCAGCCTTTATAAAATGAACATGTGAGCCAAGTGTTCACTCATATTGCAGCAAATGTCCTAAATAGATAATTGTATATTCAACACAACAGTGGACTAATGAACAAGCAGCTCATATGCAAGGAATAAAAACACAGAAAAAGCCTCTGAAATGAATTTTATTATATTTTCAAATTAACATTTTTGGCAAACGAAGATTAAAAGGCACTTTAATTTTCTAAAACTGACAGGAAACATACTTGAACGTGAAATGTTAGAAGCATTCCCATTCTTGTCAGGAGTAAGTCATTGATGTATGCTTTCACTGCTACCATTCATAGCTGCACTGAAAATCGAAATGAAAAAGAGTCAGAGTTACGAATATCAAGATGAAAAAGAGGTATGAAGATGGAAAAGAAATAGATTGTATTTTTCACAATATGACCATTAAGAAAATTCAAAGGAAGAGACACACGGAATATTTAAATGAATAAGAGACTTCAGAAAACAACATACGAAGACCATCACAGGGAATACAAGAGACTTGCCACACATAAGCAACTTAGAACATTAAATTAAAAATATACGATCCCTAACAGCATTTAAATCCAAACTATAAAGAAGAAGAAGCCTAACCAAAATATGCAAGACATTTACAGAACAACTGTACAAGTTTGCTGACAGATTCAGAGAAAAAATTCCCAAATAAATGGAGTAGTATATGATGTTCACTGATGAGGAACAGAATATGGCAAAGGGGTAAATCTCACTTAAATTAAATAAAGAGTGAATGCCTACCTGTAGCTGCCAAAGTGACAATCAAGCCCAGGCTGCTGTGCTCTACTCCCAAAATCAACTGTGGAAAAATATAGAAGGGAAAAAGAAAAATAAAACAACAATATCAGCAACAAAGTCTAAACAACGAAACAGAGAAAACCCTGGGGAAGATTGAAGACTGTGTTGAACTGGTACTTGTGTTCTGGGCAGGTGGAGAGGCAGGGAGGTTGAGGAGGTCTGCAACCACTGCAGATGACAGGGTGAGTTGCAGGAAAAGTTTTAAAGGACCATACCACATCAATGCACAATCTGAGTCTGCACCTCAAAACACGAGGCCAGTAGCCCAGGGGTACTATCAGGACACCAGGAAAATTTGATTGATTGAGAGACTATGGCTCCAGAGTTCTGCTAATAACAACTAGAAACAAAGAGTAGGTTAGGACTGACTTTCCAAAATATTATTATTTTAATCAAATACATATAATGAACTAGAAATAGAATAGTATGAATGAATCACACATTATATGAGTAAATATTGTTTGATAAAATAAGTATGTATAGTCGGCATACATATATGTATAAATATTTGTAAAGATATATACATATACATACATATAATTATACTTACATAATATGAACATATACATACACATACGTGTTTATGCATATAAACATAAATATAATGCACATATACAATTGGCATAGATTTAACATTTGTTTCTTACTATATGAATGAGAATTAAAATATGAAAATCACGAAAGTGAACTAGGAATTGTTAGATAACTTCAAAACTCAGGATCTCAAATTTCTTGCAGCTACTCAGCTTCTTCAGTGTGAAAATAAATCATTTAGTACAAAAGGTTTGCAAAATCCTCTTCTAGCTGGAGAAGAGCCCCAGTGGGAAGGTGTGCCTCTTCTCCCAGAGGTCACTACAATCATAGGTGCTGCAACCCCACAGGGAGAATCTGGCCTGGGACCCGCAGCCATTCTCTGCAAGGGGTGCAGTTGTGCAAATGCTCAGAGGTGACAGAAACAGAGCATCTCCTAAAAGAGCCAAGAGTTAGGAAGAGGACCCTCCTGAGTGAGGACTGAGTGCTCACCCACACCACATAGAGGGGCCACAGAATTCAGCTCAGACCCTCATGTCAGCCCTGAAAGACCCCAGCAGCCTTGTCCCCACTCCACACCCTTCCCCCCACTGCCACCTCAGGGGACTTGGAATCAGAACCTTGGTCTGAGGGAGGCAGACACTATCAGCAGAGTACGGGGCTCCAGGATCCGCCAGATCTCAAGATGAGAACCTTGAGGGATAACTGAGCCGCTCCTCCCTCATCCCCCGCCCCACTGGAATCTGGTTCCGCCCCTACTGTCCACCCAGGTGAGCCCTGGGTGGACGGATGTGACGCCACTGACGTGGCCGCAGAGATCAGAGAGAAGCCTGATTCTAAGGGGTCAGCTTGAGATCGACTGAGGGAAGCGGGCCCAGACTCTGTGAGGAGGCAAGGTGAGACCCTGAGGGAGGACTGAGGACGCCCCCACCCCTCATGTAGAACCCGAAATAATCTAGCGCCTCCCCTGCTGCCAGCCCTGGACCACTAGGGGGCAGACTTGTCTGACTGGGCCACCCCTAGCCAGCCCTGCGCTTAAGCCACAGGGGAATCTGGAGTGAGAGCTTGGTGTGACCAGAGCAGGGCTGGTTAGCAGAGGGCAGGGCCCAGGTTCTGCCAGGCATCAAGGGCAGGACCCTGAGGGAGGGCTGAGGCCCCACAGAGCACATCGCTGCCCCTACTGTCAGCCCTGGGCATGGCGGCCGGGCATGGCGGCCAGGCATGGTGGCCGGGCATGGCGGCCGGGCTAGCTGATTCTGACGTCCCCATCCGGGGATGATGCAGCCAAGGGGCTTCATAAGCACGGCCTCAGAGGAGCAGAGGGAGGTCCCAGGCCATGCTGGGAGATGAGGGAGGCCTGAGGGGACCCAGGACCCCAGGACAGGAGGCCCACCCTACCTGTCTGAGACTGAGGCGCCTCCACATTTGGCCTCAGGAATCTGAGGGACTGAGACTCAAGTCAGCAGGGGGGTGATGCCCAGCCCTGCCAGGAGTCAAGGAGAAGAAGAAGAGGGAGGACTCAGGGGATCTTGGACTCCAAATCAGTGGAGAACTCAGCCTTGGGAGGTCCCATGATCTGTGGCTGCATGTGGCGCATCCTTGTTGCGTTTTCAGGGTGTCAGAAAGGAGAGGGCTGTGGTTTGAGGAGTGAAGTCTCAGGTCACTGGAGAGAGGTGCCCCAGAGCCCTTAAGGAGGACTCAGCAGACCTCCCGTCACTGACCTAAGAAACCTGCTCCTGCTCTCAGGTCTGGGCACTCCAGGCAGGACTGTGGGGAAGGGAAGTGGCCCCCCAACTTTCTGATCGGTGGCCTCAAGGAGATGGTGGCCTTGGCACGCAAGACACATCCATGGTTCAGCAGGAAGGAAAGGGCCATGCCTTGTCGTGGAGTAAATATGAATAACTGGATGACACCCAGACAGAGAAAGACCCCATGAAATCTATTACTTCTGTCAGCCTTGGGAATCCCATGCAGGGGTGTCCGTGTAGTGCCCCCATTACTTCTGCCTCCCGGGTCTCAGGGAGGTGGCAACCTCGGTCTGAAGGGCGTCCTCAGCTCAGCAGAGGGAGCCACACCTGTTCAACAGAGGGACAGGATCACAACATCTGCAGGACCCAAGGTGTGTACTCTTTGTGATGACTGGGGGTACTCCTGGCCTGGAAAGAAGGGACCCCACAAAGTCTGGCTAACTTTGGTTATTATCTCTGGGGAAACCCAATCAAGGGTGGCCCTAAGTGGCAATCTCACCTGTACTATGGGCAGGAAGTTGGGGAAACTCAGGAAGATGAGGTATTCGTGGTAAGGGGAGATGTCTGCTCATATCAGCGTGTTGTGGGTTGAGGAAGGACAGGCTCCATCAGGGGAAAGACGAAGAACCCCCTGAAGGCCTTAGAATTCACCACTCAAGAACAAGTAGGGACAGACCCTAGTGTCATGCCTGGACACCCCACCCAGTGGTCATCAGATGTGGTGGCTCCTCATTTCTCTCTTGGGATCTCAGGGAAGTGAGGACCTTGTTCTCAGAGTGACTCAGGACAAAGCAAGGACCCCCATCTGGGCAACAGACTCACTGGTCCAAGAATCTACAAGAGTCTAGGTGACAACACTGAAGGAAGATTGAGGATAGCCTCGATGGTTCTCCTAGCAGGCAAAAAACAGATGGGAGCCCAACAGAAATCTGCCCTGCCTCTGTTGTCACCCCAGAAAGCATGAGCAGGACTAGCAGCTGAGGCCCCCTGTGTGATACCAGACTCATTGGTCTCAGGGAGAAGAAGGCTTTGGTTTGAGGGGGCTGCATTCAGGTCAGCAGAGGGAGGGCCAAGGACCTGCCAGGAGTCAGGGAGTCAAAGGACACCACTCACCAAATACACAGGACCGAACCCCTCCCTGCACCTTCTGTCAGTCATGGGAAGTGCAGGAAAAGGTGGGTGGATGGAATCCCCTCACTTGCTCTTCTAGTGTCTCCTGGAGATAGGTCCTTGGATTGAGGAAGTGGCCTCAAGTCAGCCCAGGGAGAGTTTCAGAACCTGGAGGCATCAAGATGAGGACCAACCAGGATCCTCACGTTTGGACACATGGGCCCCAATGTATTTTGTGTAGCTATTGCTGTTTTCTCACCCTAGGACAGGACACATGGACCCCAATGTACTTTCCGTAGCTATTGCTTTTTCCCCAGGAGGCCTTGGGCACATGGGGCCAGATGTGGGTCCCTTTACGTCCTTCTCTTCCATATCAGGGATGTGAACCCTTGATCTGAAAGTTTCTCAGGCCAGCAAAAGGGCCAGATCCGGGCCCTGCCGGGAGAAAGATGAGGGCCCTGAGTGAGCACAGAAAGGACCATCCACGCAAAATAGTGGCGAGCTCATAGAGTCAGGCTCAACCTCCTGACAGCACTGGGGTACTGGGGCTGTGCTTGTAGTCTGCAGCCTGAGTTCCCCCTCGATTTATCTTCTAGGAGCTCCAGGAACCAGGCTGTGAGGCCTTGGTCTGAGGCAGTATCTTTAGTCACAGAGCATAAGAGGCCCAGGCAGTACCAGCAGTCAAGCTGAGGTGGTGTTTCCCCTGTATGTATACTAGAGGCCCCTCTAGCATCAAAACAACAGGAACCCCACAGTTCCTGGCTCTTCCAGCCCTTCTGTCAGTCCTGGAGCCGTAGCCTTTATCCGGAGGCTGCACCCTGAGATGCCCTCTCAATTCCTCTTTCAGGTTCGCAGGGAACAGGCCAGCCGGGAGGTCGGGAGGCCCCAGAGGAGCACTGAAGGAGACCTGTAAGTAGGCCTTTGTTAGGGCATCCAGGGTGTGGTACCCAGCTGAGGCCTCTCACACGCTTCCTCTCTCCCCAGGCCTGTGGGTCTCAATTGCCCAGCTCCGGCCCACACTCGCCTGCTGCCCTGACCTGAGTCATCATGCTTCTTCGGCAGAAGCGTCAGTCCTGCAAGGCTGAGGAAGGCCGTCAGGCCCAAGGAGATGCACCGGGGCTTATGGATGTGCAGATTCCCACAACTGAGGAGCAGAAGGCTGCATCCTCCTCCTCTACTCTGATCGCGGGAACCCTGGAGGAGGTGCCTGATTCTGGGTCACTGAGTCCTGCCCAAAGTCCTCGGGGTGCCTCCTCTTCCCTGACCGTCACCGACGACACTCTATGGAGCCAATCCAACGAGGTTTCCAGCAGCAATGAAGAGGAGGGGCCAAGCACCTCCCCAGACCCAGCTCACCTGGAGTCCCTTTTCCGGGAAGCACTTGATGAGAAAGTGGCTGAGTTAGTTCATTTCCTGCTCCGCAAATATCAAATTAAGGAGCCGGTCACAAAGGCAGAAATGCTGGAGAGTGTCATCAAAAATTACAAGAACCACTTTCCTGAGATCTTCAGCAAAGCCTCTGAGTGCATGCAGGTGATCTTTGGCATTGACGTGAAGGAAGTGGACCCCGCCGGCCACTGCTACGTCCTTGTCACCTGCCTGGGCCTCTCCTATGACGGCCTGCTGGGTGACGATCAGAGCACGCCCAAGACCGGCCTCCTGATAATCGTCCTGGGCATGATCATAATGGAGGGCAGCTGCGCCCCAGAGGAGGCAATCTGGGAAGCGTTGAGTGTGATGGGGCTGTATGATGGGAGGGAGCACAGCGCCTATTGGGAGCTCAGGAAGCTGCTCACCCAAGAGTGGGTGCAAGAAAACTACCTGGAGTACCGCCAGGTGCCCGGCAGTGATCCTGTGCGCTACGAGTTCCTGTGGGGTCCAAGGGCCCTCGCTGAAACCAGCTATGTGAAAGTCCTGGAGCATGTGGTCAGGGTCAATGCAAGAGTTTGCATTTCCTACCCATCCCTGCATGAAGAGGCTTTAGGAGAGGAGAAAGAAGGAGTCTGAGCAGGAGTTGCAGCTAGGGTCAGTGGCGCAGGTTGCTGGAGGGCCTGGGCCAGTGCACTTTCCAGGGCCACAAACAACCCCTTCCCTGTCCTGTTACATGAGACCCATTCTTCACTCTGTTTGAAGAGAGCAGTCACCGTTCTCAGTAGTGGGGAGCGTGTTGGGTGTGAGGGAACACAGTGTGGACCGTCTCTCAGTTCCTGTTCTATTGGGTGATTTGGAGGTTTATCTTTGTTTCCTTTTGGAATTGTTCCAATGTTCCTTTTAGTGGATGGTATAATGAACTTCAACATCATTTTATGTATGACAGTAGACAGACTTACTGCTTTTTATATAGTTTAGAAGTAAGCGTCTTGCTTTTCATTTATATTGGGAAACCCATGTTGTTTCTTGAATTCAGACACTATAAGAGCAGAGGATTAAGGTTTTTTAGAAATGTGAAACAACATAGCAGTAAAATACATGAGATAAAGACATAAATGAATTAAACAATAGTTAATTCTTGCCTTCTTTGTACCTCTTGGTGTACCCTATGTATCTGGATTTGCTTGGCTTCTTTGAGAATGAAACTGAATTAAATATGAATAAATAAGTCCCCCTGCTCACTGGCTCATTTTTTCCCAAAACATTCATTGAGCTTCTGTTATTTGGAAGGCGCTGGGTTAGTACTGGAGATGCTAAGGTAAGCCAGGCCCACCCCTGACCTTAGGGTAGTAGAGTCTAGTATCTGCAGTCACATAACTAAGGTGGCCAGGTATCCTTTAAGATCTAAAGGGAAAATAAGAGGGATGAGCATGTGGAGCAACAGGTGAGAGTGGTGGAGTGTACATGCCCTGAGCTAAGGCCTTTTGGGCTTTGGGAAACTGCAGTACCTTTTGGGAGAGCTGATTCTAATGAAGCGGGGTGGGGCCAGAGCCAGATTCTCAGAGGACAAGAGAAAAGCTTGGAAGGGAAACCTGCTCAGCAGTTCCTTTTGGATGGTGGATGAAACAGAGAGGCATCTCCTCCTGGGGCAGGAATGGGAGGTGTCCTGCACTCTTGTCTCAGTGAGGTTGAACACAGCACACAAAGTTGGTGATGGATACCCATCATACACATGGGTTTCCTGAGAGATAAGCATGAATCTGCTGAGATGTGAGGCCCAGATGCCACTGGACACGTGCTTGTTTTCCTGGTTGTGAGAGCCAGAGCTGACTGTATTAAAAAGGCATTCTGATTAGCTTATCTGAAGCGCAATTTGGCCAGTTTTAACAAGGGAAAGATTTGGGGTGGTGATATAATGAATGAAAATGGTGGTTTAGATGAAAAAGAAGCTGAGAGGGAGGGAAGGACTTTATTCTTGACTCATATTCTAGGAGCTCTGGGTTGCATTCCAGTTGAGAAAGACTCCTGCACAGTGAATTTTTGAAGTATACCCTCTGAGTGGGTAAGCTTACTGAAATTCATTGACAAAACTTCCTTTTTTGGCTAAGTAATTCTTCCAGATCCTAATAAGCTGCATATTTTCTGATAAGTCCTGGAGAAATCAACAAGAACAAAATCCGAGAGTGCTAGGATCGGGGGTCAAATAGTAGAAATATAGTCATCTGCCGTTCTTTAAACTTCTAAATTACACAAGGCCCTGAGCCAGGTGCATCATTTACATTGCATGCACTCCAACAGTGCTATTGGACAGGGATCATCACACCTGCTTCACAGATGAAGAACCCAAGGCTCACAGGGCTTGGGCATTTCCCAGGATCACATGGCTAGTAATAGGGCTGGAACCAGATCTCTAGTGTGATTCCTGTGGAGCCCATGCTCTTCCCATTCCTGACAGCCTGACGCCCACCTCCTGAGTAGCAAGTAGTTTATTTCTCAGCACTGCATCATGTCTCTCAGGTGACAAAAAGAAGGAGCCTGAGGCCAAGGTACTAAAAGCAGGCCAAAAGAAGGTGACAATGAGAATCAAACAGCATTAGGGGCATGGTGGTTCCCCTGGGAGCTGACTGTTGGGTGCTTTCTGTTGAGTACCTACTATCAAACATGTTATGGGAGAGCCTACAAGTGCTCATCCACATATTGGATTCTCTCCTTCAGCATATAGGACAAGTACACTCCAAGCCAGCATTTCTGTCTGGCTCCAGCACTTTCCTGAATTACAACACCCTTCATCTGGTCCCCCTCATGTACCCTCTGTTCCATCTCTGGGAACCTAGCCTGCTGCTTGCTCTTCCCTGCTACATCTTGAGGCTGCACAGAATCACCTGCCTTCCCCAGGACATGGAACATTCCTATCCCCTGCAAAAGTTCCCTGACTTTTCCACCACTCAACCTCAGTCCTGTCCCACAGCCACAGCCACTCTGGACTGTGACTTCAGACACCTGGTCCTCTCTCCCTGGGAGTCCTCTAAATACTCTTTGTTCTCTCAGTGGGGTGTGAGTGGAGTCTGCATTGCACATAATCTCTTGATTCTTGGGATACAGCACGGAAGGTAGACAGTAGTTTGTCTAAGTCACTAGCATATTTGCAGAAAGATTGTAATGAGCTTCTTATTCAAAGCTGGGGACTGAACAGGCAAATGGATGGTGCTCAGGAATCCCATTCCTTCATAAAAGGTAGAAGAAGAGCAGCCATCTCCTGAAACTGAATTCTTACAAATCCTGGGCTTCTCCTAGGATGTGAGAAACTGTTCCTTGGTGGACATGCCAGCTGGAATTTGAAAAGAACCAGCCTTCCACTGCCTCCTGTTTGGCATCTGCCCCCAGGAACATACTGGCTTTCAGTGTGACTAGTGGCACCTATACAGGTGTTCAGACAACAGCAATCATGTGGAGGGTAGCAGAGAAGGTGGGTAGGATTCTGCCCCTGCATCAGATGGAAAGAGGAAATCCTCAGCCTACTGAGAAGACAGATGGTGTTGCAAAAGGACGTGCAGAAAATGCTATGGAGTGAAGAAGGTGAACTCACCCAGCTGACCTTACAGGATTATCTTCAAATTAGATGGGTTAATGTATTTGGAAGCATCTGACACGTAGCAGTCCCTTACAAATTAAGAGAAATTCAAAGAAAATCTGATCTCAGAACCTTCTCCAAGAAATTAAGGGTGTAGTTATCATGACAAATTATAGTTTGTGTATAGTTGCCTTTATTTCTAGCTGTGTTCAAAGCCAATGCTTCTCAACAACAATTTTTTTTAAATTTCTCAGATTGACATCAGACATTAGGACTTGTCTGATCTATCAAAAAAGCTAACTATTGGTTTTGTAAAGTTCATTTATTGTTTCTCTGAAATTTCTGAAATTTTAATTTCATTAATTTTTCTCTTCCTATCTATACCACCCCATCTCTTTCTTTGCCTTAGTTTTAATGTACTTTTCCTCTACTGGTTATTTAAGAGCAAATTTTAGATGTTTTATTTGAGCCCTTCGTTACTTTCTAATGTAAGCATTTAAGGACATAAATGTTTCCATAGGCACTACCTTAGCTGAATTCCACAAATTTTAAAACATCGTATTTCCATTTTTATTTATCAGAAAATATTTTTTAGTTTTCCTCAAGAATTTTTTTAAACATAAAGTAGTATCAATGTGTTGTTTATTTAAAAATACTTGGGGACTTTATAGGTATGTCCTTTGTTATATTTGTACTTTATTCCTTTATAGATTTTTAAACTACACTTTGTACAATTTCGGTTGTTTTAAATTTTTTATGGGTTGTTTAATGGTCTATCTTGGTAAAAATTCCACATACACTTGAAAATATTATACATTCTGTTCTTATTCTGTGGAGTGTCCAGTAAAGGCCAATCAGATCAAGTTAGTTCCTTGTGTTGTCAGTTTCTTCTATAACCTTGCAGAGTTTCTGTCTACTTCAACCATTTACTCAGAGAGGAGTTTTGCAGTCTCCAAATGCAAGTGTAGATTTGACTATTTATCCTTTCAGTTCTATCAGATGTTGTTTTGCATATTTTGAAATAATACGTTTAGGTGAATTAACGGGATTATGTCTTGTTTCTTAATTAACTCTTTTATCATTGCATAATGTCCCTATTTATCCATGGTAATTTTCCTTCCTATAAAGTTTTTAAAAGTTTACTCAATGTAATCACTCCAACTTGCTTTTTTTAATTTTTAATTTCATTATTTAAATTAACAGTAATTTTGTTTTCTTTATGTGTCCTGTTCTGTGGCCTTAGCCCATGTGTAGATTTAGGGAACCACCACCATCAAATCATTTTCCACAATGGTTGTACCATTTTCATAATTCCCACTAGCAACATATCAGATTTAAAATTGTTCTTCATCTTTGGTAGCACTTAGTAATGGTTCTTTGTTGTTGTCGTTGTGGTTGTTTTTTTTTTTTTTTTTGAGACAGAGTCTCACTCTCTTGCCCAGGCTGGAGTGCAGTGGTGTGATCTCAGCTCACTACA
>NW_012101801.1:46029-70549 GCF_000951045.1 Mandrillus leucophaeus
TTTTTTGTATTTTTAGTAGAGATGGAGTTTCACCATGTTGGCCAGGCTGGTCTCGATCTACTGGCCTCAAGTGATCCACCTGCCTCAGTCTCCCAAAGTGCTGGAATTACAGGCTTTGAGTCACAGTGCCCAGTCATGTCTTTTAAATATCTTTTTCAAATATATGTTACCATGTCTCATTATGGTTTAATATGCATTTCTCTAATAGCTGTGATGTAGAATAATTTTTCATGTGCTTATTTGTCATGAATATGTCCACATTGGAAAATGCCTTCAAACAACTAGGCATGGAAAGAACGTACCTCAAAATAATATGAGCCATCTATGAAAAACGCACAGCCAACATCATATTGAATGACCAAAAGCTGGAAGCATTCCCCATGAGAAGTGGAACAAGACAAAGATCCACACTCCCACCACTCGTACTCCACATGGTACTGGAATTCCTAGTCAGAGCAATCAGGCAACAAAAAGATACAAAAAGGCATTCAAATAGGAAGAGAGGAAGTCAAATTATCTCTCTTAGTAGATGATATGGTTTTATGACAACAAAACCTTATAGTCTGTACCCAGAAGCTCCTAGATCAGATAAATAACCTCAGCAAAGTTTCAAGATACAAAATCAGTGTACAAAAATCAGTAGTATTTCTATACGTCAACAGCATTCACAAAGAGAGCCAAATCAAAAACAAAATCCCATTCACAATAACGATGAAATTATAAAATACCTAGGAATACAACTAATCAAGGAAGTGAAAGATCTCTACAATAAGAATTACAAAACACTGCTGAAAGAAATTGAAGTTGACACAGACTAATGGAAAAATACTCCATGCTCATGAATAGGAAGAATCAATATTGTTAAAATGGCCATACTGCCTAAAGCAATTTACTGATTTTTTAAAATTTTTTTATTTTTATAATTTCTTCCTTTTTGTTATTGATTTGTTTTTATTATTATTTTTTATTATACTTTAAGTTCTAGGGTACATGTGCACAACATGCAGGTTTGTTGCATATGTATGCATGTGTCATGTTGGTGTGCTGCACCCGTAACTCATCATTTACATTAGGTATATCTCTAATGCTATCCTTCCCCCCTCCCCCTACCCCACAACAGGCCCTGGTGTATGATGTTCCCCACCCTGTGTCCAAGTGTTCTCATTGTTCAATTCCCACCTATGAGTGAGAACATGCGGTGTTTGGTTTTCTGTCCTTGCAATAGTTTGCTCAGAATGATGGTTTCCAGCTTCATCCATGTCCCTACAAAGGACATGAGCTCATCCTTTTTTTATGGCTGCATAGTATTCCATGGTGTATATGTGCCACTGATTTAATGCTATTTCTATCAAACTACCAATGACATCTTTATGTAATTAGAAAAAAATATTCTACAGTTCATACAGAACCAAAAAAAGAATGTAAATAGCCACAGCAATCCTAAGCAAAAAGAGCACAGCCACAGGCATCACACTAGTCAACTCTAAACTGTACTATAAAGCTACAGTAACCAAAACAGCAATAATATTGGTAGAAAAACAGACACATAAACCAATGAAACAGGTTAAGGAACCCAGAAATAAAGCCACACACATACAACCATCTGACATTCAACAAAATTGATAAAAACAAGCAATGAGGAAATGACTCCCTATTTAATAAATGGTGCTGGAATAAATGGCTAGCCATAGGCAGAAGATTTAATTTGGGCCCCTTCCAGTTTCAACTCAAGATGGATTAATCTTTAATTTATCAACTAGATTGAAGACTTAATTCAAAAATCTAAAACTATAAAAATCCTAGAAGGAAACCTAGGAAATACCATTCTGGAACTAGGCCTTGGCAAAGATTTCATGATGCAGATTCCAAAAGCAATTGCAACAAAAACAAAAATTGACAAATGAGACCTAATTAAACCAAAAAGCTTTTGCACATCAAAAGAAACTATCAACGGAGTAAACAGACAAGCTACAGAATGGGAGAAAGTATTTGCAAACTATGCATCCAACAAAAGTCTAATATCCACAATCTATAAGAAAGATTAACAAATTAACAAGCAAAAACAACCCCACTGAAACTGGGCAAAGGACAAGAGTAGGCATTTCTCAAAAGAAGCCGTACAAGTGGCCAACAAGCATATGAAAAAGTGTCCAACATTGCTAATATTAGAGAAATGCAAATCAAAACCACAATGAGATATCATTATATAAGATGGCTACTATTAAAAAGTCAAAAATAACAGATGCTGCTAAGGTTGTGAGGAAAGGGAACATTTATACACTGCTGGTGGGAATGTAAATTACTTCAGCCACTGTGGAAAGTAGTTTGGAAATTTCTCCAAGAACTGAAAACAGATCTACCAATTCACCTAGCAATCCTATTACTGGGTACGTACCCAAAGGAATACAAATTTTTCCACCATAAAGACACATGCACACACATGTTCATCACAGCACTACCCACAATAACAAAGGCATGGAATTAACCTTGATCCCTGTCAATGGTAGACTGGATAAAGAAAATATGGTATACATACACCCTAGACTATTATGCATCATTAAAAGAAAGAAATAATGCCCTCTGCAGCAACAATGATGCAGCTGGAAGCCATTATCCTAAGCAAATTAGTGCAGAACAGAAAACCAAATACCCGCATGTCTTCACTTGTAAGTAGAAGCTAAACATAGAGTATACACGGACACAAAGGAGGGAAAAAGAAACACTGGGGCCTACTTGAGGGTAGAGATGGGAGTACCTACCTTTTTTGGCTGGGCACGGTGGCTTATGCCTGTAATCCCAGCACTTTGGGAGGCTGAGGTGGGTGGTCAGGAGTTCGAGACCAGCCTGGCCAACATGGTGAAATCCCATCTCTACTAAAAATACAAAAATTAGCCAGGCGTGGTGATGTATGCCTGTAATCCCAGCTACTCAAGAGGCTGGGGCGTGAGAATCACTTGAACCCAGGGGTTGCAACAAGCCGAGATCACGTCACTGCACTCCAGCCTGGGTGAGAGAGTGAGACTCTTTCTCAAAAACAAACAAAACTACCTATCTGGTACTATGCTTATTACCTGAATGATACAAAATTGATGCACCGAACCCCCATGACATGCAATTTACCTATGTAATGAACATGTGCCCCTAAAGCAAAAATAAAAGTTGGAGAGAAACAAAAAATAATTAAATAAAATGTTTTTTAAAAATAAATGCAGTACAAACTGCAAAACTAGGAAAAAAAATGAAATTACCAAATCATTTTCCACAGTGGTTGTACCATTTCATAATTCCCACTAGCAACATACAAGATTTTCTTCATCCTTGCTAACACTTAGTAATATCTTTATTTTTTAATTCAGTCATTTTCGGCCAGGTGCAGTGGTTCACACCTGTAATCCCAGCACTTTGGGGGGCTGAGGCGGGCAGATCACCTGAGGTCAGGAGTTTGAGACCAGCCTGGGCAACATGGCAAAACTCCGTCTCTACTAAAAGTACATAAACTAGCCAGGCATGGTGGCAGGTGCCTGTAATCCCAGCTTTAGGAGGCTGAGGCAGGGGAAGCCTGAATTCAGGAGGTCGAGGTTGCAGTGAGCCGAGATTGCGCCACTGCCCTCCAGCCTGGGCAACAAGAGCAAGACTCCGCCACAAAAAAAAAAAAAAAAAAAAAAAAATTTCAGTCATTTTCAAATATGTGTTTTGCTATCTCATCATGGTTTAATTCTCATTCTCTAATAGATGAGATGGACAGTACTTTTTCATGTGCTTATTTGTCATGTGTACGTCCACTTACGGGAAGTGTATATTGATATTTTTTGCCCATTTACAAAATTTGTTTGTGGTAAATGAATTCCTACGAGTCATTGTTTTGGACTAAGGTCTGTCCCCAGGTCCCAGGAAAAACAGACCAAAACAGAATGGAGACACTGGTACTAACTGCCACATAATCAAAGTGAACTTGGGTTCATCCTGTGCTCTCGCTCTCTGGGCTCTTTCTTCTGCTCATCTTTTGCTCTGCCATGCCCTGCTCCAAAGAGATAGCTTCCATTTCTTTCCCAGCAAGTAGGCCTGGCCTGCTGAGGAGGGCAGCATGCAGCTGTGCTTTGCCCTCTCCAAGCATGCCATGGCTCTGACCCATGAGTGTTGACTGACCGTGGATTATGTATAATGCCTATGATTATACAATACCATCTATGGAGTAAGCTTTTATGAAAACGAACATTCAGATAGCTCTTCCTTCTGGATGTTATGGAGGAGTGGCTCTGGTCTGGCCTGGCTGCAAAACACTTTATAGATATAGGAGCTGGTGTCATAGATGAAGAGTATACAGGAAATGTTGGCGCTGTCCTGCTTAATTTTGGTAAAGAAAAGTTTGAAGTCAAAAAAGGTGATCAAATTTCACAACTTTTTTGTGAACAGATTTTCTTTATACTTTAAGTTCTAGGGTACATGTGCACAACATGCAGGTTTGTTAAATAGATATACATGTGCCATGTTGGTTTGCTGCACCCATTAACTCGTCACTTATGTTAGGTATTTCTCGTAATGCTATCCCTCCCCCAGTCCCCCACCCCCTAACAGGCCCCGGTGTGTGATGTTCCCCGCCCTGTGTCCAAGTATTCTCATTGTGTGAACAGATTTTTTATCCATAAGTAGAAGTTCAAGCTCTGGATGAAACTGAAAGGCATTCAGGAGGTTTAGGTTCCACTGGAAATAATTAAAATTTATGTCAAGAATAGAAAAGGAGAAATCATACCTTTTTCTGAAAAATAAAGAGTTTTTGCTTAAAGTGTTTTGTTGTTTTGTACTTCGGTAAACTTAACAGCTTTACCTTCTAAAGCTACTGCATTTTCTTTTGATCAAGGAGAGTTCCTCTGTTCAGATCACATAAAAAAAATGTGTTGTTTTGCTCCAATTAACAGTTTTATGTAAATCTGCTTTGTGATGACCTAATTCAAACAGTGTCTTTTTAAAAATCAAATGAATATCCATTACTAATATGGAAAAAATTTGTATTATTTAACTCAATAAATTATACCCCTTTAGCAATTTATTTTGCTTTAATTGCTTTAAATCATTAGCAATGTTTTTTATTCAATAAATTTGGATTCTTACATGGATACAAAATATTGCATAAGCTGAACCAAAAGAAATTTTTAAAAAATGAAAAGGGGAGTTAAAAGTTATTCCTGGTTCTTCCCTTCTCTTCACTAGTCTAATTTAAAAAAAAAAAAACAACTTAAGATTCTTTGTGATGGTGAGAAAAGAGTCTTCAGTTTATTTTTTCATTTTTGTATTTCTCTTGGTGGATACCTGTTGACCAGTAGAGGTATGTTCATGAAAATACATGTATCTTGGGATTTGTTACATTTAGTTTGTTGCCCTGAATTTCATCTGAAAACTAAAAAGTATCTGAGACAGGTCTCAGTCAATTTGGAAGTTTATTTTGCCAATGTTACAGACATGCCCAGGAGATAGGTCTGTGCCTTTCTTCAAAGATGATTTTGAGGGGTTCAATTTTTAAAGGGTAAAAGCAAGATGGAGGAGATAGAGAGTAGGCATGGTCACATTACTGAATACACATGTTGTGAGAGAAATAGGAGTGGGTAGGGGAATAATCAGTTATGCATTCCTCTCTCTCTCAGTAAATCGGCACTTTATGTAAGATCAAGTGAATGTAGAATAGCTACCTGTGGATAGACTTAACCTTTTATCTGTAGCTATCTGCTTACGAACAAAAGGAAAGGCAGCTTCTTACATGACTCAGCTTTCAGCCTCATTTTCTTCTTTTGGCATGGTAAATGGCGGTCCCACATTTTTATGTTTCTTTCACATTTCTCCCTCTTTTCTTTTGAAAATCTTTCAGACAAAGCATTTGTATTAGTCCATTTTCACACTGCTATAAGTAACTTCCTGAGACTGGGTAATTTATAAACAAAAAACGTTTAATTGACTCACAGTTCTGCATAGCTGGAGAGGCCCTCAGGAAACTTACATTCATGGTGGAAGGTGAAGGGAAAGCAAAGCACATCTTACATGGTGGCAGGAGAGAAAGAGCACAAGGAGGGAACTGCCAAACACTTTTAAACCATGAGATCTCATGAGAACTCACTCAGTAGCATGAGAACAGCATAGGGGAACCACCCCTGTGATCGAATCACCGCCCACCCAGTCCCTTCCTGGTCATGTGGGGATTACAATTTGAGATGACATTTGGGTGGGAACACAGAGTCAAACCATATCAGCATTTCAGAAGAAAATGTGTTTCTGGTTTTGGGTTTTTATCTGATCACTCATGGCTAGGATGGCTTATTCCTAGAAAAATAAGTCCCGCGTTGTTAGGAAAGCTCATTTTTAGCAGGTTGTGAAGTCACACACCTTATGAAGGAAAAATAGGAAGAGGAAGAGAGAAAGAAAACAACAACAACAAAAAAAGAAGAACAACCCTGGAAAACTGATATAGGCTATATTACTCTGAAGCCCATATATTAGTAGGTAGGAATGAAATTGGTTTATGTGTATAAATAGGTTGCTGCTATTTTCTTCTGAAGTTTAAGTTGTCTAGCTCCAGTTTATAGGAGATTAAGGAAAACACAGCTTAACTTTTAGTAATTTCAAATCAATAAAAATAGGAAAAGGGGGAAAAAGAAGTAAAAAAATTGAAAATTTTATTTTGGAGATTTATATGCAGGAAAAAATTTAGAATTCAATCCAAATTGCAGAAAATAATAAAAATTGAAAAATATTAAGCAAGACTATAATCTAACAACAGGTATAGTATAGTTTATTTTGTAACATAATTTTTCTCTTCAATTTCTCAATTTTATTAGAGACAAAATCATAGTGGAACCAATTTATTTTAGTCCTATTACACTTGGTTTGATTATTTGCATAGAGTGCAGCAAGAATAATCATTTGCCATATAGGCGCTCTCTCTTTTTTCAAATTGGCTTTGCTGGAAACTTTTTCATAAGGAATCTAAGATTAGAACTTTTTAAAAGCCTCAAGTTCAGCCAAGGATTTATCTATGCCTCCAGGTACTTGTGTGAATTGAGTGAATTTCTCTCTTTACTACCACAGGTTAAGATCCTGTAAAGCAAAAGGCATAGGGCCAGTTTTTCCAAGGGGCTTTTATTTGCTCTATAATTCAGCCTTATTTTCTTAAGGCAATCTAAAAATTGTCATGCCAGTCAAAGCCTTGGTAGAATAACTAGTGTCTTCAATTATGCCATGTTATAAAAGAAAATATTCATGTTCAACTTATGCAAATAACTATATTGTCATAAATTAAGAATACTCACAAAATAGTTTCCAAAACTTGGAGAAATTAAGTTGAGAGAAAGGAATTAGATTTTAAATTTTGCTTATAACAGTATACTTTATTCAATTGTTAAATGCTGTAAATAGCTTAAAAGAAGAGAAAATTTTCTTGACTCTGAAAAACAAACCAAACAGAATCATCAAATGTTTCCAATAAAAAGTCATAAAAGATTATTTCAATCTTCTGTTAGTTCAATCCATGCAATTACTTTCTGATCTGCTTGATATTGGATCACCAATCCTCATGAATACGTCAGATCTCTATGGGAGTCCTGGAAGTTTTTCTCTCTATTCCAATGGCACAATCTCTAAAATTATCAGAAACCTATATTTAAAGTACTCCTCAGTGTTCTATAGCTAATTATAAGCCACTCTATAAAATAATCAAGGTAAAACAACAATTACAGATGACAAAAGACATAGAACAGCCATGGTTAAAGACAAAACTGACAGGGAAATTTGATTACTTCTGTGGCATACAATAATTTTACATAATAATCATAAGTAATACTGATAACATAAAACAAGACATATCATAATCACAGGAGTCTCATATAATTTTGGAACCCATGTTAATAACATGTTTATATAAATATAATCCAAAGAAGGATAGATACCATTTCATATTTGACAATGCTTCCTGTATTATTTTATTATAGAAAGTAAGCTGAATATGTCTCTCTTGCACTTCAGAAGACCTAATATCAAAAAACTAATGAGGTCAAAAGGACTCAATTTAGCATTTAATTTTGGAAAGTTTGTCATATATAAAAAGGTTAAAACACTTGACATCACAAGATAGGATTACAGGTCACTATTTTACAAAGACATTATTAATTCAGCCAAAGTGATAACTCAAAGATTTCAAAAAGAAGCAAGACCCTTTATTCTTTGGGAGAGGAGACAATTTTCCAAACAGTAAGCCTTTATAAAGACTGCGTGGGGCCAATTATATCCGTCTATCCAATTATACAAACAAATCTATTAAATTTTCATCATCTTGACCATAAGATATAATTTTTATAAACCTTTTTATAATCTTTTAAATTCTTTTTAAAGAATTTTAAAAAGAATCTTGGGTTAATGCTCCAAGAAAACCTTGTTAATCTGAGATAGGGGCCCAGATGCTGGTCTTGCATTAGTGTGCCTTTGATATTAATGTTTAATTTATAGAGAAACTCTGAACTAATTTTATCTCCCAAAATCAGCCCTTACAATCTGATGTACCCACCTCTGCCACAATACTCCCAAGGCCTAGAGAGATTGAATAGTTTTAATTTCTGGCCCTGTGTCTCATGAACAGTTTATTTTGATTGTCATCTTCTACCAGGCCTGAAGATGAGGCTTTAACTGCTGTCAGTGTTTAAGACTTGGCAGGACTTGGCATCCATTTTAGTCCCAGGAATCAAAGCCCTGTAACTTAATAGCACTAGGACTTTAAAAGAAATACAGAAACTTACATGGATATAATAACCTTAATTTTTTATCTCAGTTTTCCTGAGGAAATCAAAACGTAGTAACAATGACATAGGAATTATTTTGATAAAATGTAAAATTTGTTTGTTAGGTCACTTACCAAAAGATTAAAAAAAAAAAAAAAAAGCCTTCTGCAGTGTGAATGCTTTTCTTATAGGGAGTCCTTTTAGATAACCTGCAAGTCAGAACTAATGAAATAGTACTTAGAAATAGGTAGAGTGTGTCCTGGGCCACAAGTGAAAATTTTTAGTTTCATGGAATTTAAAGCCAAGAGCACAGAATATTATACTGGAAGAAAACATTTCCTTTAGACCTTTAAAATGAAACACTTTCAGCATCAGGCCACAACAGCAGTTAAAACCTGAGGAAAAAGGTTACAGGAGCTGATGAAAAAATTAAAAGAGACAGTTATTATCTCAGCCCTTTTCAAAGGGGAGAGAAAGCTGAAAACAGTGAGATGCAATAACATTGAACTTTTGAGTTAAAAAAAATAATATCCCTTGTAATTTTACTAAAAATAAATCAATACCTTAAAAATGTTGTTGTTCTAACCAATTCTTTAGTGTACTAGTGTTTTTTCCTTATCAGTACCCAATCTCTAGAAAGACAATTATAAATAATTTCTTTTTAATTATAGCCAACTTGATCACATAAAGTTTCTCTCTTATGAATGCTCTTTTTACAAACTTTATTATGGCTTACAGAAACTATTTACAACATTCTTGGACCTCCTGTTGTATCCTAAACAACTCTTTTTCTTAAATAACCAGTCATTTTATTTTAGGGCAAAAAAATTTACCATGCAAGATTCATTTTATATAAAATTATTTTCCTTTTAGCCTTTCTTACCAAAATATCTTATTACATCTATAACTTTCTTTACATCTCTCTTATGTACTGGTTCCTTTTACCTTGTTTCAAAAATAACCATTAAATAACCTTTAAATTTATACTAAACTTATTTCCTTTTAAATAAGAACACACTTTTCAATGAAAAATGTTTCCCTATAATTTTTTAAAGAAATTGGAAATGATCAATTTAATGAATATCTATTATTTAACTCAATATAACTTTAGATTCTAAATTATGTGAGAGGTTTATTTGCAAGCATTTATTTCATTGCATTTCCCTAATCAGTTAATTAATTGTATTTCTCAATAGTTTAACTAGATTGCTTATGAAAATTGTGATAGTCATCATTTAAAGTTATATCCCTATTAATCATTTTATAGCATGTGCATTTCAGGTATTTACCTCAGTAAGAACCTTAAGGTTAAAAAAATGGTGTATTTTTCCAATATTCAAGATTTAGCTGTTCCCATTAAACTCAACAATATTCAGTGCCTTATTTATAAAAAATTATACAAAAATAATTATCTTGTGGGCTGCAAGCTTTACAACCCTCATGCAAAATTTTGACAACTTTTAACACCTAACGGAGATAAATATTAAACTACTAGACCAATGAATCCAACAATAATGTACGTTGACCATTCTGAATAAATTTCTAATTTTATTTTACCAATAATTTTAAAATAAACTTATTTATTAAGGGTTTACTTAAGTAAACTTATAAAAGCATTTGGGCTTCTGTTTTTCTGATAAAGTATGTGATTTAAGTGCTTTTTTGTCTCTAAGCCAATTAAATGTATAAAATTAAATTATATAGATTATATATAAACATATAAAATATATAATTAAATATATAAAAATTAAATCTAATGAGCTCTTCTGCAATTAGAAACAAATCTAATTTCACAGACCCTGAAATTATTTAAGGCCCTTCATGCAGCAGATGGTGGCAAGAAGAAAGAGACAGGCAGAAGTAAATGGAGAAAACAGAATTTTGTTGACTGAGAATGGTAAAAAATGCTTTTTCTCAAAAAATAATATTCTAGAAGAGAAAGAAAGCATAAAGGCCTTTTCAATATATACATATATATACACATACACATATATATTATATATATGTAGGTGTGTATACATACATATTTACCTTTTTAAATTTTTGTTTCTGTTTTTCTCAGAGATCCCTGTTCTGAACATACCCATGCACACACACATATACATCTTGGATCTTAGATTTTAATTAAGCTGACATAATAATTGTGCTCTTAAAAAATTCTTTTAAATCTCATTACCATATTTTGGCCGGGATAAACTGCTGATAGTTCAAATGAAACAAAAATATCAAACCAGAAAGGACTTGATTTAGGAACCAAACTCAGGTTGTCATGTGAAAAAACAGCAGAATCTTAGCTACTGAACTACAACCATTGCTCTTTCAATTTGGCTTGGCTAGTAAAAGGTGGCCTTGTTATGTGAATAATGCACCTAAGGTAATCAAATTCTTTCTTTTTTTCAGCTGCATGATTTTAGCCAATTCAGAGACCTTGCTCCCCATAATTTGGAACTTTCCTTTGGATTTGACCAAGTCCAGTAGAGTTGGTCAAATCCATTGGGAAAAAGACTGAAACAACAAAAACAACAATAAAAAACAAACAAAAAAAAAAACAAAGGCAGTTAAGCAAAACAAAAGACAGCACAGTCTATAGGATTACTGAGTACTCTATTGGTAAGGAGAAATTAAGACCAGCTACTTATTAATCTTAACTTTTAGCCATTACGGAAAATTTCCAGTACAAAACCCCAATTCAGCTACTTACCTAGGAATGGGGCCCAGGCTGAAGACTTGTTTGTACATTTCTCAGCCTTGCACTGTATGTAAAGCCAACGTGTTATGTTCAGCTCATTGGAGCACCTATTCTATTTAAATAGAATGAGAAGTTGTTCACTATAGAATTGCAAATGAAAGCTAATTAGGTTTTTGAACCAAATTTGGTGTAATTTTGTCTTTTGACACGTTTTCTCTGTCTGAAACTTTAGGACTCTTTATATATTCTGCATAAAAGACTTTTGTTTGGCATATAATTTGCATATATTCATGTAACTCCACATTTGACTTTTTATTCTCTGATCTGTGTATTTCCCAAAGTAAAAGTTTTAATTTTGAGGAATCCAATTGATCACTTTTTCCTTTATGAATCATGCTTTTGGTGTCATGTTTAAGACCTCTTTGCCTGATTTCAGGTCATCAGTATTTCCTCCTATATTTGCTTTAAAAGCATTATAGTTTTTTGTATAACATTTGAATCTATGATGCACTGTGAGTTAATTTTTGTCTAACGTGTGAAATTTTGGTGAAGTTTTTTTGTTAATAACATATGGATATTCAATTGTTCCAATACCACTGATTGAAAAGCCTAACATTTTTCTAATGAATTGTCTTTACTCCTTTCTGAAAATCTCCATTGGCCATGTTTGTGTGGGTCTATTAAAAGACTGCATTCTATTCCATTAATCTATATGTGTATCCATTAGCCAATTCCATACATTTCTTACTGTAGGCTTATATTACATCTTAAAATTGAGCAGTATGATTCCACCATGATATTCTGGGTTTTTTTTTCAAAATTGTTTTAACTATTCCAGATCTTTTGCCTTTACATACACTTTTCGAGTCAGCTTGTCTACATGTACAAAAATTCCTGCTAGTAGGTTGACAGCATTGACTTTGAATCTATGGATAGCTTTGGTATAGGTCACACATCTCCACTGAGTCTTCCAGTCCATGAAGAGAATATGTTCATATATTTACTCGGACCTCTGAATTGTCTTCATTAGCATTTTGTCATTTCTCCACACAGATAGGGACTTATTTTATTAGTTATATAGCAAAGCATTTTATTTTTTTTAATCTATTAAAACTGATCTTTGGCCGGGCGCGGTGGCTCAAGCCTGTAATCCCAGCACTTTGGGAGGCTGAGGCGAGTGGATCACGAGGTCAGGAGATCGAGACCATCCTGGCTAACATGGTGAAACCCCGTCTCTACTAAAAATACAAAAAACTAGCCGGGCGAGGTGGCGGGCGCCTGTAGTCCCAGCTACTCGGAGGCTGAGGCAGGAGAATCGCTTGAACCCGGGAGGCGGAGCTTGCAGTGAGCCGAGATCGTGCCACTGCACTCCAGCCTGGGTGACACAGCGAGACTCCGTCTCAAAAAAAAAAGAAAACAAACAAAAAAAACTGATCTTTTAAAATATGTTTTCCAATTTTTATTGTCCTTTTTTTTCCAGTTTAGCCTATAAGAAACTTGAAGTCTCTCTTTCATTGACACAAACAAGTAAAAAGCTGAATAAATTGAAAAAAAAAAAAACAAACTTTTCTCAGGTTTGCTTAGGGAACTGGGACGACAGGGAAAACTACCAGACCAAAGCCAAAGAAACAGGCAAAATACAGTCACACCTTGGAGACAAGAAGTCCAGGAGCTGAATACCCAAGAACAAGTACCAAGATGGGAAAACCTCATCTCTACAAGATGAATGGCTGGAGGCTCAGTATTGGCAAGTTTGAGAGTTCTTGGGGAAATTGTGTTGAGGCGACTACCATCCTTTCCAAAGTCTTCTCTCTAGGAGCACTGTCAGGTTTTCTCAGTGAAGATCAGGGAAAAATCTCTTCCTACTTCCTATAAGGAGTTTGGAAATAATTAATTAGAAAATATGCCCAGAGTGTTCTGTTTTTCTTACCAGGGCCTGAACTCAAGAGAAACTATTTTTCCAGAGTCTAACTTGCTGGGTTTTTTTCTAGACTTTAACCAACCTGTGGGAAGGGAAATATCCAATTACAACACCATCCAGCCTTTTGTGTCTTCAAGGGGAAAACAAAACTGAGAAGCACTAGTGAAAGCTGCAGCCCAGGGCACACTGATTGAAGCCTGACACCTAGTCATAGGAGGATAGAACATTTTCCCTCCCTCCACAGCTCACTGCCACATCAACGGGGAAATGAAAGTGAAAGAACTGTACATGCCAGATCATAGTGAGCAAGTCTCCGAGGAGAACCAAACACCACCAAGGAGGAGAAATGAAGGACACAACAGGGAGGTTTAGCCTCTGACACCTACAGCTACAGCAAACAGTAAACACAGCCAGATGAACACAAAGCCTCGCACTAAATGCCTACTTAACTCATTCTTTTTATCTATTTCATTATATCAAGTTTGCAACAAAAATTTCAAACCATAATACACAAGAAACACAGTGTGAAGAGAAAGAGCAATCATTAGAAACAGACTCATATATGGTAGAGATATTGGAATGATCTGACTGGGAATTTAAAACAACTGTGAGGAATGTGCTGAGGGCTATAAGGAAACAGAAGATAATGTACAAGAACAGATAAGCAATATCAGCAGAAGGATGGAAACTGTAAGAGTCAAAAGGAAATGCTAAAAATGAAAAATATCACGTAGCTAGAATGAAGGATGACTTTGATGAGCTGAACAGTAGACTGGACAGAGCAAAGAACACACTCAGTGAATCTGAAGAAATGGCAAGAGCAACTTCCCACTTTCATTGCCATCACATGGAAATATTATTATTGTATGTTGAGCTTCTATCTTGTGAGCTTGCTGCACTTACTTATTGGAGAATTTTTTGTGCAATTTCCTTGGGAATTTCTGCATAGACAGGGCATGTCTTCTAAGGTTAGAAACAATGTTGTATAATATGTTCCATTCCGGGTTCCTCTTATTTATGTTTCTTGTTTGATTTCACTGGTAAGAATCCCACTACAATGCTAAATAGGAGTAGTGAAAGGGGAAACCCTTTTCTTGTTTCTGTTCTTAGGAAAAGGCATTCAGTCTTTCACTGCAAACGTTGATATTTGCTCTAGGTTTTTTGGTATATGTGCTCTGTCAGGTAAGTTTCTTTCTATTTCCAGTTTTCTGAGACTTTTGATTACGAATATGTTGTATTTTCTCAAGTGCTCTTCTCTGCTTCAGTTCAGATCATCATAAATTTCATTAGTCTGCTGACATGGTAAATTATATTGATTAATTATCAAATATTGAACCAGCCTTACATTTCCCAGATAATTCTCACTTTTTAGATGTTGCTGTACTCTATTAAGAAAGGTTTTGATGGAGATTTTTGCATCCATGTTTATAAAGCATATTGGTCTCTAATGTTTTCTTTTGTATTTCCTTTTTTGTTTGTTTGTTTGTTTGTATTGCTGGCCTGATAATATCACAGTAATGTTAACCTGATAAAAAAGATTCAGGAAGCATTCCATTCTCTTTTATTTTCTGTATGAGAGTGTCCAGATGAGGGTGACTTTTTCTTTAAATGTTTGTAAGATATCTCCCGTGAACATATCTGGGTCTACGTAGTTAATTCCCAGAAAGATTTTTTACTATGAAATCAATTATTTTATTGGCTAGATTCCTACTCAGGTAATCCATTTCAGCTAAGGTGAGTTCTGGCAGTTTCTGAGTTTGGGAGAAATTCATTTAATTTCATCATCAATTCCATCTTGAATTTTTCTGCATGTATTTGTTTTCAGTATTTCATGTTTTATCTTTCTAACGTCTGCAGGTTCTGTAATGATAGCTCCTGTTTCCTTCCTGATTTTAATAATTTGTGTCCTCTCTCTTTTTACTTTGTCTGGCTGACTAGAGTCCCATCCATTCTCTTGATCTTTTCAAAGGACTAGATTTTGGTTTTTCAATTTTTTTCCTACTTTTTTCTCTTTTCAAAGTCAATTACTTCTATTGACTTTCTACTTTTTTCTGCTTGCTTTGAATTAATTTGTTTTCTTTTTTTTCTAGTTAGGTAAAGTAGAAGCTTATTTATTTGAGACCTTTCTATTACCTTAATCTAAGCTTTAACTGTTATAATTCTGTCTCTAACCACTGTTTTAGCTGCAT
The DNA here is from genome assembly GCF_000951045.1 of Mandrillus leucophaeus. Classification (NCBI taxonomy): domain Eukaryota; kingdom Metazoa; phylum Chordata; class Mammalia; order Primates; family Cercopithecidae; genus Mandrillus; species Mandrillus leucophaeus. The sequence continues at coordinate 61,585 of NW_012101801.1, forward strand.
CTCACAAGTTGTGATACGTTGCCTTTTCATTTTAACTTAGTTTTATGAATTTTTTATTTGCGAGACTCAGTGCGATCCTTGAATTGTTAACAATTGTATTGTTTAGTTTCCAAGTTGTTTGAGATTTTCCTGTTGTATTAATGTTATTGTTTGGTTTCTAATTTGATGCCATGAAAGATCAGAGACCATACTCTTGGTGATTTTAATTTTTACAAATCTGTTGCGTGTTCCATGACTCAGAAGATGATGTAGCTTGATGAGTGTTGCACACATGCTGGAAAAAAAAAATGTATTATATATTCTGCTTTTGCTGCTGCCCTGATATTTGAATCCACAGTGTGTGTGAGTCATCCTAGGCCTAGGCTGAGAACTGGGTGATGATCTTTCTCTAATTCTCTAGTCCTAGATTAATAGAAAGATTCCTACATGGGCATCTTGGGTTGATGCAGGAAATTCTACCAAATTTAATGTGTTCTCTTTCTTACATTTACTATTGTATTAGTCCGTTCTTGCATTGTTATAAAGAACTACTTGTGACTCGGTAATTTATTCTTTTAAAATAGTTTTAATTGGCTCAGTTCCACAGGCTGAACAAGAAGCCTGTCTGGGGAGGCCCTGCATGGTGGAAGGTGAAGGGTAAGCAGGCATGTCTTACATGGTCAGAGAAGTAGGAAGACAGAGCACGGGGAGGTGCCATACACTTTCAAACAACCAGATCTTGTGATAACTCTCTCACTATCATGAGAACAGCAAGGGCAAATCTGCCTCCATGAACCAGTCATCTCCCACCAGGTCCCGTCCAACATTGGGGAATCACAATTTGACATGAGATTTGGGTGGGGACACAAATTCAAGCCATATCAACTATTCTCAGTGATCTTCACCATGTCCACTCAGTCCCAGGGAACTCCCTCTTACTTTCTCACTAGGAGGTGGGTCTTTTGTCTACTCATACTGCTGTGCATTTCCCTTTAAAGGGCCTGGCTAGGAGGCCAGGAAGTAGGAAGATAGAGAAAAATAACAATAGGAATTCCTCTGACACTTGTTTTTTCCTCCAACTTCTTGCAATATTATTTTTCTCTTTGATTTTCTACAGTTTGTATATGATTTGTATAGCTGCATACTTTTTAGCATGTATCCTACTTGGTGTTTTATGAGATTCCTAAACCTGTGAATACATGTCCGTCATTAATTTGGGGGCATTCTCAGCCATTACCAGTTCAAATATTTCTCCTGTTCCTCTCTTTCTTTTCCTTCTGGTATTCCAATTATACATAGCTATGCCTTGTATAGCTGTCACACAGTTCTTGAATATTCTGTTCTGTCTTTTTCCTTTCCTTTTTCTCTTTGCATTTCAGGCTTGAAAGCTTATGTTGGCGTTTCATCAGGCTTTTACTTATTTTCTCAGCCATGTCCTGTCTATTGATGAGCCAGTCAAAGGCATTATTCATTTTTGTTCCAGTAGATGTTTCTTGCTTTCTATTTTTTAATAAAATGTTTTTTGTTGTGGTAAAACATGCATAACATGAAGTTGACCTTCCCAACCAGTTTTTGTTTACAGAGCAGTGATATTTAAGTACATTCGTATTATTATGCAACCATAAAAACCACTCATCTCAAGAACTGTTATCCTCTGGCACAACAAACGCTATACCCATTAAACAGTAGCTTCCATTCCCTTTTCCCATATCCCTTCGCAACTACCTTTCTAATTTCTGTCTTTATGAATTTGACCACTCTAAGTATCTCATGTAAATGGAATCATGCAGTATTTGTCTTTTTGTTACTGATTTATTTCATTCAGCATAATATCTTCAAGATTCATGTATGTTGTAATGTATGCTAATGTCTTTCCTTTGTAAGGCTGAATAAGTTTCCATTGTATGCATATACCACATTTTGCTTCTCCATTCATTTAGCAATGGACGCTTGGGTGGCTTCTACATTTTAGCTATTGCAAGTAATGATACTATATTTTTTGGTACACAAAAATCTAAGTCTGCGCATTCATTTATTTTGGATACATATTCAGAAATTAAATTGTTGAATTATATGGTAATTCTACTTTGATTTTTTTTTTGAGAAATTACATAGGGTTATGCACAACAGTTGCATCATTTTACATTCCAGAAGACACAAATGTTCCAATATCACCATATCTTTGCCAACACTTGTTATTTCCTGGCTTGCTGATGTTTCATTTTTTAAACACATTGTAGCCATCTTAGTGAGTGTGGGATCCTATCTCACTATGATTTTGAGTTGTATTTCCCTAACAATCAGTTTCATTAAGTATCTTTTCATATGCCCTCTGTCCACTTGCATAACATTTAAGCAGAAATTTCTAATCAAATACTTTCCCCAGTTTTGAATTGGTTTGTTTTTTGTTGTTGTTGAATTTTAGGAGTTCTCTATATATTCTGCATGTGCATCTCTTAACAGATATATGATTTGGAAATATTTTTTTCTGGCCTGTGGATTGCATTGTAATTCTCTTGTTAGTATCTTTTCATGCACAAAAGTTTTAAATTTTCATAAAGTCCAATAAGTCTACATTTTGTTTTATTGATGGTTTTATAGTGTTTTTGACTTCTAGCATACCCTTTTGGATTTGGCTTCAAAGACTTTACATCTCCCTGCCTATGTTACCAACCTGTACTTGCATGTTATTCACTTTTTCCATTAGAGCCTTTAGCATATTCACCATAGTGGTATTCAATTGTCAGACTGATAATTCTAACAACTCCACCATACCTGAGTTTGTTTTGATATTCAGTCTCTTCAAAATGTATTTTCTCTTTTTAGTATGCTTTGTAATTTCTTTCTTAGTTGAAAGTCAGACATAATGTACTAGGTAAATGGAATTGAGGAGAATAAGACTTTATAGTTACAGTTTATTTTTATCCGTTTAGGAGTGCAACTGTGTTTATGGTTTCCTGGAGCCATAGGTTTCAGAGGTTAAACTTTCTGCTCTTGTGTTGAGTTTCCCTAGATATTTCTTCTTAAATGAAATCTGAGATATGAAGTTGTTTCAGTGCTATTCCCATGCTATTACACAGGAGTCCTACTGACATACTGGTAAGGTGTGGCAAAGAGGAAGCGTTCCACAGACCTATGAGTAAGTCTCAGTCTTTTTATTGGCCTGTGCCCTGGGCTGAGACCTGCAAAAGTGCTACTCATTACCACCTTCCAATCTTCTCACACTTTTTTGGACAAAATATCTTGTTTGAGAGTAGGATTCCCCTCCTTGAGATTTTTAGATGCTTTTCCAGCTGTGGTTGATGCTGCAGCCACAGGATACAGATTCAGGACTGGAGCTAATCTGTGAGCTGGGCCAGCAGGATCAAAATGTTCTTTCCCTCATTCCCTGTATACTGCATGGGCCTGCCTTCTTAGCTCTTGGACCACAGAGAGAGACTTTTTCATAAAGCTCTTTTTGTCCACACCTCATTTGCAATTTAGAAATTTGGGCAACCTTTGAGTTCAGTCTTGGAGATACAGGAGGAAAAAAAATAGCATGAAAATTTCACCACCATACTGATTTTACTTCAACTTCTAGTTTCTTTGCCCAAACCTCCTGCTACCATTTATTTTATAGAACCATGAACTTTTGGTATAAGAACAGATTTGGATTTACAGAAAAGTTGCATAGAAAAAACCAAGGGTTTCCTTCACAAAATTGGTGGAACAATAGAATCTCTCTCAAAGGATAGTGGTGAGGATTAAATTAGATATTTAAAAAGCATTGCGAACAGGCCAGGCTGGTGGCTCATGCCTGTAATCCCAGCACTTTGGGAGGCTGAGGCGGACAGATCACAAGGTCAGTTGATCGAGACCATCCTGGCTAACACGGTGAAACCCGTCTCTACCAAAAATACAAAAAATTAGCCAGGCGTGGTGGCGGGTGCCTGTAGTCCCAGCTACTTGGGAGGCTGAGGCAGGAGAATCACTTGAACCCAGGAGACAGAGGTTGCAGTGAGCCTAGATCTTGCCACTGCACTCCAGCCTGGGTGACAGAAAAAGACTCTGAAAAAAATAAAATAAAATAAAATAATAAAACAGCCCCTGAGATCTAAGAAACACTCAAGCAAGCTTGTCCACTATGATTCTTCTCAGCAGTGTCCTGACCTGCAACTTCCTGGAGTGGGACATGGAGGGGCTGGATGGGTGTGTCAGGGTCCCAAAAATGAACCAAATGGGGAACTCCAAACCGCTGAATCAGGTCTAGTAGCTCACTAGGAGAACTCACAGGACCCACCATATAGTCCTACCCATGACTACAACTTACTACAGTGAAAGGATACCAAGCACAATCAGCTAAGGGAAAGGGTGCACAGGGAGAAGTGCAGGAGACCAGACACAGGTTTCCAGAGTCATCTCATCTCCCAGTAGGGTCACACAGAATGCACTTAATTCCCCCACAGCAAGGTGTGACCACACAGGTAAAATGCTGCCAACCAGTGGCGCTCAGTAAAACCTTGTCACCCATGAGTTGGACTTGGGGCTGGTCATATAAGCAGTTCTCCCAGGCATAGACCAAAATTCCAGACTCCCGGGAGGAAAGCAGTGTGCAACTTTTTGTTTGCATATATAGTTTAGGTATAGTGAGGCACTCTTGCGACTTGTGAGGAAAGTGAAATCCCTCCCAAATCCAAGTCCTCAGAATCCAGCCAATGGACAACATTGAAAGACGCAGGGTTTCTAAGGAGAGCAATGAGGCCTGCTGTGTGAGCTCTTTTAAACTGCACAGCGCATCCCACTGGCCAAGGGATATTATGGGAAATTATCAATAGGACCGGACATAGCAGGGTGAAATCAAGCTGCATACAGGTATCACTTATGCCTGTTAGGAGTCCTGGATTGAACCAGTCAACACAAACCCCATGGAGGGGCTGGAGCCACCGCCTCTCTCCCCTAGTCAGTGGGGTCAGGTATGGCGTTAGGCGAAGCCGTCAGTTTGGAGTCACAGAACTTGCAGCAGCTTGCAAAGGCAGCATGGGCAGTTTTCCTTCAGCAAGGGAGGAAACCTTCCAGGAACAGTTCTGCAACACCAAGACCATAGTGCTCTCCCTCTCACCTCCACAGATATCTTGTTGTGTTTTTCTCCATCCTTATAAAATCAATGTGGCTCACTCAGTAATAAAAGCTTTACATTCCCTCAATCACTCATACCTTCTCGCAGGCCTTCTCGCCTAGCAAGGCTGTATATAACAGGGACAAAACCACTGTCATAAAACAAGATGTGAACAGAAAAACCAATCATGTTTAAAATCCTGCATTTCGAAAAGATTTCAAAATGGGTGTACATACCCCTTTCCATCCCGCCTATTTATGCAGCGAGCAGAGTAGAAAAAACTCATCCCTTCCTGGGCACAGGCTGCATTTGATAACCCCACTGCCTGGCATGTGGACCAGGAGGAGGGAGAGGAAGTCAAGTCAGGCTGTCCATCCACTATACCAACCTGTAACTGATGTAGGTTGTCAAACACGAGTCACCAACAGTGGACATCCCAGAGAGGGGGTTCGAGACTGGTCTGTCATGAGTGGGCAGAGGGATCACAGTCCCTGTGGGGTGCCCTCTCCCGATGTGCAGCTTTTGGCAGCCATGATTGGTTAGAAGTGCAACCTGCCTGAATCAGAACTACAGTGCCCATGAGCAGTCCCACTCTAGTGGGTCCCACCTGAGAACAAGCCCTAAATCATGGGCATCTGCAAGAGATGTGGATGGCCCAGGGTTGCACGCACAGCTTGTGGTGAGTCTGAAACAGCTCAGAGTGGACACTTTGGGTTTTAGCTTAGAGTCAAGCCCAACGTACTGAGATCTGAATTCAGAATTCCAAAACAGTCAGGGTGTGTTCTGCAGCAGCAGGAAAGCCATGATGCTGCAAGGCCAGACAACAGCAGCATTCCATGTCCCTGTGAGACGCCTGCCTGGTGTGCTTTCCTAAGGCCTTTTGGCCTTGTCAGTTTTACCAGTGGAACTGACCTCCTCAAATCCTGCACCTCAGCGTGGACAGTCGTCAGCCTCTAAGTGTCAGAAATCCAAGTTCATAATGCCAGTTGTGAAGTGTGTGGGATCAGGGGGCTGATTATGGAAAATGCTATGACTACCAGAGGCAGTAACACACACATAGCTTTACTGGGTGGTGCTTGGACAAGTCTGCAGGAGAGAACACGCCCTCAGAGAAGAACACTGTCCAGAGTTTATGGGTTTGCAGTCACCCGCAGAAAGACAAGAGACCTTCTGTGGTAGATGGAAATTGGAGAAAGGGTTTGTGAGTCTAGGGAATGTTGCTCAGCAGCTGAGCAGAGTAGCTCGGGGGTCTCCTAACCACAAGTCTCTATCTTATCTGTGGTTAGCAGATGTGGGGTGAGGACTAGCAGGGTACGGAAGCCAGGCAGATTTTGAATGCTCAACAATCTGCCAGTTGAGGTAAGTTTAAAACAATTTGGACGTGTGAAAAATCTGAGTTTGATGCTCATGGGCTTCTCAGGCAACAGGCGTCAGTCTTGTGAAGAAAAACAGTAAAGAAACATCAGCAGTGCTGCCCAAAAGCCAAGATGCAGCAAGGCCCATTGCCAGCAACATCCCTAGTCTGAATGACAAGCAAGGCCTTCCCCCAGTCTAGGGGCTACACACACAGGTCATCATTGGTACATTTATAGAACACAAGCTGAAAACTGCTTTCAAAATCTCTGAGGATGTATCTCCACCTGGAAACTGCCTCTGTTTTCCATGTGGACTTCCTTTTTTCAGGGATCCCAAGAGGCAAGAATTATCACCTACAGACATTTGCTAGTTTCCATGGTTTAAAAGCTTAACACAGAAACACAGACACATAAACACAAACACACACACACACAGAGAGAGAGAGAGAGAGAGAGAGGAGAGAGAGAAAGGGGGGAAGGGGGAGAGAGAGAGAGAGAGAAAGGAAATTGGAAATATCATAGTCATAAGAGATATTTGCAAGCTGATAAGTAGATAACTCTAGGCTGATTTAAAAAAAAAAAAAACTTTGAAAACAACTGTGTGAGCAAGAATACTTCTTAAATAACTATGTGGAGGGCTGCCCTGCAAGTTCAAGCCATGGCAGCAAGAGTTTGGAATGTCACTCTAGTGCTCTTTGGAAACATGAACCTGAAAGGCCAGAGACAAGTATGCTGTGTGCATTCAAGGTGCCCAGTAGGAGGACCCTCCTTCACAGAGATTTGGGGTCTGGGTTTTGGTACAGGGATCATGAGCCTGGAGGGTGTCTTGGAAGCTTCACCCAGGGCCAATTCCCACAGACCTATATATTGATCCAGGCCCTGGTTCAGTAGCTGTGACTGTGTGACTGTTGCCCCATCCAGAACCACTTGTACCATGTCTGCACAGTTCCAAGATGTGAGAAGAACCATTCATGATAACAGATTTTCAGGAGGAAAAGAAAATAAGTGCATTAATCAACATGCATGTGGATCATAAGTTATATCCAGGTTTAGAAATGTTAAAGTATGAGGGGTAAGGTGCAACTTAGACACACAATAACAAAGTCTACTTCTTATTTACCATTTCATTTGGGCCAGACATTTTACATGCAGGTGACATCAGGTATAAACTCACACCAATGCTCTGAACTTTTACTATTATATGCCCACTTTATAGATGAGGAATTGAGGCACAGAAAAGGTACATGATTGGCTTCCCTTATAACCAGTGGCAGTCTCATTATCAGGGCCCGGCCCTCACCCTGGCCTCAGCTATCTCCCCTATGACCAGGGAAGGAGAGCCATCATCAACAGTTACCCAGTGCCTGATAACCCACGCCACATGGCTGAAGCCTGCGGCGAAGCCAGTGAGAGACTGTCACTGGACCTGGCCCACTTGGCCTCTCTCCAGCCCCATCAGGAGATAGTTCTTAAGAGCTGGCCAGATTTCATGATCATTAACTACATGTTGAAGGTTTTATTTTTATTTTTTTATTTTTGTGGGTACATGGTATATATATTTATAGGGTACATGAGATATTTTGATAAAATCATGCAATGTGTAATAATTACATCATGGAAAATGGGGTATCAATTGCCTCAAGCATTTATCTTCTGTGTTACAAATAATTCAATTATACTCTTTTAGTTATTTTAAAAGGTGCAATTAAATTATTATTGACTATAGTCTGTCTGTTGTCTTATCACATACTAGGTCTTATTCCTTCTTTCGAACTATTTTTTGTACCCATTAACCATCCTCATCTCCCCCCAAACCCCACTACCCAGAAGACGTTCTGAGGCTTGGGGTGTATGGATTTTCAACTTTAGTTCATACACTTGGATCACTTTTAGTCTCTGACAGACCTATTGTCCACAATGCCTGCCTCCATCCTACCATGCTTTTCCATTCTGTAGACTTGTTTTAGCAGACAAATTGGTGGACCTGCAGCATGTCTCGCCACTACTCATTTGTCTGTCTGCTGCGTCTTTGTGTCGTTTAATTTGTTGCTCTTTCTCAGTGTTCTGATCATAGGAAGTTAGCCTCAGTGGCTAGCTTAGAGACAGGTCTGACTTTGTTCTGATAAAAGGATTTCATAGGAAATGTCATGTCTCCAACTGCATCTCAGCACAAGGCACATGATGTCTGGTTGTTTCACTCTTGATCTTCTTAACACTGACCTGTGGTTTGGGGTGATGACAGTTTCATTCCTCTCTTGTAGGATGCCTCACTGACATTCAACCAAAGTGTTTCATCCATCTGACATCAGTTCTGTCACTGGGGGTTTCAGATATTGTGTTTTTTGTTTGTTTGTTTGTTTGTTTTTTGTGAAACATAGTCTTCACTATCCTCAGCTGCAAATCTTCACTGAAGAACTCTGCCTTGTGAACTGTAGCTATTGTGATACCTTGAAATACACCAGAAGGGCGAATAAAAGCACTTGTTCTTTTTCCATTGGAGCGTCAATACTCAGAGTAAGGACTGGCTGCACTTGTT
>NW_012101801.1:72475-73546 GCF_000951045.1 Mandrillus leucophaeus
TGTAATCCCAGCACTTCGGGAGGTCGAGGCGGGTAGATCACTTGAGGTCAGGAGTTCGAGACCAGCCTGGCCAACATGATGAAACCCTCTCTCTACTAAAAAAAAAAAAAAAAAAAAAAAAAGCTGAGCATAGTGGCACACATCTGTAATCCCAGTTTCTTGGGAGGCTGAGGCATGAGAATCACTTGAACTCAGGAGGCAGAAGTTGCAGTGAGCCAAGATCACACCACTGCACTCCAGCCTGGGTGACAGAGCAAGACTCTGTCAAAAAAAAAAAAAAAAAGCCTTTCAAGGTACACAAAAACATGAATAAACCTTAAATACTTAGTCTTAAGTAAAAGAAGCCACTCTGAAAAGGCAAGGTAGTATATGATCTAATTTATTTCACATTCTAGAGAAGGCGAAACTGTAAAGACAATAAAATTATCTGTTGTGGCCAGGGATCTGGGGTGGGGAGAAGGTATGACTAGGATAAGCAGAGGAGATTTATTAGACTGGTGAAACTATTCTCTTGGATACTGCAATGATGAATTACATTATACCATTGTGGATTATTTATTATCAGAAGGTGGATTACATTACGCATTTCTCAAAGAGCACAGAACCTTAAAACACAAACAGTAAACCTTAATGTATGTGAAGTTTTAAAAAATTAGGAGGTTGGGAGATCCCAAGGTGAGATATAGATCATGGCAAAACAATCTAACTGTGTTACAAATGTATAAAACAACCTCATTGATGAGTATCAGAGGATACGGTGCTGGCCTATGTAACTGTGGAAGGGAGTGTCTATGATTGAAGGCAAAAGGAACCGTATTAAAACAGTATAGTCTAGTTGATAAAGCTGTTTCCCACAGATAGGGAGTTAACAATTCTGGTACCACTAAGGATATTGAGAGAGAGAGAGAGATATATATTTCAATATATATATAATACATATATAATATATAGAAATATATATTCTATATATAGAAATATATATTGAAATATATATAGAAATATATAGAAATACATATATTGAAATATATATTGAAAAATATATAGAAATATATATTGAAATATATATGTGTG
>NW_012101801.1:78581-80494 GCF_000951045.1 Mandrillus leucophaeus
CTCAGCCTCCCAAGTAGCTGGGATGACAGGCATGTGCCACCACACCTGGCTAATTTTGTATTTTTAGTGGAGATGGGGTCTCTCCATGTTGCTCAGGCTGGTCTTGAACTCCCAACCTCAGGTGATCCGCCCGCCTCGGCCACCCAAATTGCTGGGATTACAGGCATGAGCCACTGCACCCGGCCCAAGACTTATTTTTTAAATACATTTTAGATTTTTAAACTGTTTTGTATTTACAGAATTATTGCAAACATGATAAAGAGAATTTCCAAATGCTTCACACACAGTTTCCCTGTTATCTTACGTTAGATTGTACATTTTTCTATATTAATCAATTAGTATTGATACATAATTTTTTTAGCAGAAGTCTATACTTTATCAGATGTCCTCAGTCATACTGAATTTTCTCTTGCTCTTTCAAGATCACACCCAAGGCACTTCATTACATTTGTTAGTCATGTCTCCCTAGTCTCCTCTTTGTCATGACAATATCTGAGACTTTTCTTGTTTCTGATGATCTTAACATTTTGTGGAATATTGGTCAGCTTTTTAGTAAACAGCCCATCTAGTGGGATTTGTCTTACATTTTTTTCTCATTATTAGAATGGGGGTATAGGTTTTCAGTGGAAGATCTCAGAGGTAAAATGCCATTCTCATTATATCACATAAAGGAAATTACTACAAATGTGACTTCTCATGGTTGATGTTAGTTTTTATATACAGGTATTCTGTAAAGCCACCATAATCAACAATGTGTAATATTGGCAAAAGGGAAAACACACGTCATGGAACAAAATAGAGCATAGAAAGGGACCCAAAAAAATATACCGAGTTTTGACAAAGTGCAAATTCAATTCTCTGGAGAAATGACAATCTCTCCAACAAATGACAACTGAATGAATGCAAAGAAATGAACCTAGATAAGCCTTATATCTTTCACAAAGAATTATCTCAAAATACTTCACCGACTCAAATATAAAATGACAAATTATAAAACATCTGGAAGAAAACATAGGGGGAATATCTACGTCACTTCACATTGGTGATGGGTTTTTAGATAAAACATTAAAAACATGTCCCATCGAGGAAAAAATTGATAAGGTACATATTCTAGAATTTAAAAAATAATAGTGCTCTGTAAAACACACTGTCTAGCAAAAACAAGAAAAAAAGAAGTTACAGACTTTGAGAAAACATTTGCAAAACATATATCTGATAGATGACTTGAATCCAAAATCTTCAGGGAATGTTTAAAACTAAACAATAAGAAAACTTATGAAAACACAATTAATAAATTGGTGAAAACTCTGAACAGACACATTACCAAGATATACAGAAGGAAAATAAGGAAAAGAGAAGAGAGTCAACATCACATTTCATTAAGGAATTGTGAATTGAATAGCAATGAGACGCACACCTACTAGAGTGCCTAAAATAAAAATTTAAAAATTAAAAAAAAAAAACTGACAATGTCAATTGCTGGCAACAATGAAGAACAAAAGGCACTCTCATCCCTTGTTACTGGGAATGCAAAGTAGTACAGCCACATTCAAAGATGGTTTGTCAGTTGATATTTTTACAAAGCTGAACACAGTTTTGCCACTCCTAGGCATACTTCCAACTAATTTGCAAACATATCTCCACACAAAAAATCTTACATATGAATGTGTATGTCAGCTTATTTATAATTGCCAAAAACTAGAAGCAACCAAAATGTTTTTCTAGAGGCGAATGAATAAACAAACTGTGGCTCAACAATAATTGAACACTACTCATTGATCAAAAATGACCTTTCAGCCTGAGGCAGTGGCTCACGCCTGTAATCCCAGCACTTCGGGAGGTCGAGGCGGGTAGATCACTTGAGGTCAGGAGTTCGAGACCAGCCTGGCCAACATGATGAAACCCTCTCTCTA
>NW_012101801.1:81619-102115 GCF_000951045.1 Mandrillus leucophaeus
ATATATAGAAATATATATTGAAATATATATGTGTGTGTATATATATACACACAAACCCATGGACTAATTATATGGATGAAGAATTGTGGGTGTTAGATTACTGACTGTTGGAGTGGATGTTTATAGGTAAACAAAGGAAGCAGACTAGAAGCTCCTTGTAGTAATAGTGTTTGAGATATCAGTAAGAATTCATATTCAGCTTAATATACATACAGAGGGTTGCACATGTAAAAATTTAAAGATATTTGTATCTACTCAGGTTAATATACAGACATACACTTCATTGCTCTGTCAATTGAGACAGCTAGGCGCAACTACTCCCCAGGAACAATGAGCATGCCTAGCACTCACATCCAGCATTCTAATACTCTTCTCCAATAAAAGTAAGCAGAAATCCATGGAATATGAAGTATTCTGTGACTGGAACAAGAAACATACAAATGAGTATATTTGCGCCATCTTGTTATGACAGAAAGTAAGACAGAGCTAAAAACAAATATAATACAGCAGATATGTGAATGGGACACTAAAGTCAACTGAAACAGCTCCCAACGGACAAAGATGGAACAATTTGAACAACAAAATAAAGTGGTATTGGATTATACTCAAAAACATATGATAAATAACCATGAATTCATTGGAGATAAATCAACGAGTGAATAAATACATAAATGAGGGAGAATAGACAAATCTCCCATTGAGAACAATTCCAAATCATTCATATCAATACCACCCCTTCCCAAGGAGGCTGAACCTCCCTGCTCCTTAATGGGCTGCCCATACTGACTTTCTTCTATAAAGTACAATACGGAAAGGGAGAATGTAATAACCTTACAGAAGGAAAACCTGACAAACACTACCTCAGATAGATGATGAATGTCAACATCAATAGCAATAAGTCACAGGGGTAGAATATTTTGTGATGAAAATGACAATTCATCTCTCTTGTCCTCCTACTATAAACCCATCACCCTAGTCTAATTATGAGAAAAACTTCAGAAAAATTCCAAATGAGGTGTAATTCCACGAATTGCTTTTACTCTCCAAAACTGTCAGTCATCAAATACAAGAAAAATCCAAGAAACCATCACAGTTAAAAAGATTCTAAGGATACATGATGACTAAGATAATGTGGTACCCTAGATGGGATCCTGGAACAATGAAAGGAGGCTGAGGATGGATATTTGCTTGTTAGTTGTGATAAATGTATCATATTAAAGTATGATGATTGTAATGGAAGAAATTGGGTATAATGCATACGAACACTCTCTTAACTGTCTTTGCAATATTTATTTAAATAAAAAATATTCTAAAATAGAAAGTTTACTAAACAAAGACACTGTTACAAGAATGGGGAAAAAAGCCACAGATGAGAAGAAAATATTTGTGAATTCAGTAGCTGACAAAGTACTTTCATACTGAGTAAATAAACAACATTTAACACTTCTCTATATAAAAACAAAGAAACCAATAAAAATGTAAATGATTCATAGACACTTCACCAATGAAGATATAAAGATCACAAAAAAATGAAAAGATAGTCAGCATAATTATTCAACAAAATGCAAATGTAAACAGCAGTAAGATTTCCTTACACAGCTATTATAATGAATAAAATTCAAAAAACTGAAAATACCAAATTCTGGATAGGCTGTGGAATTCTCATTCATTGCTGGTAGAAAAGAAAAATGATACCTTTACTCTACAAGGTCTTTTGGTCATTTCTTATATGGGGAAACAAAGACAGCATTAGATTCAGCAATGGTACTTCTAGATTTTGTGTAAGTGAATTGAAAATTTAGGTTTGCATATGCAAAATCATGTACAAAAATACATAACAGCTTACTCATAATTGTCAAAGATAACTTCGTTCAAGAGGTGAATGGATAAAACCAATGGTACATCCAAACTGAAAGTGTATTGAAAGCTCAAGCCACTCTCAAATGTTCCAGGTCAGGCAGTTTTGGAGGCCAGTTCTACCAAATGGTCAGGGAAAACTAATAATCATCTTAGCTCTTCCAAAGCCTCAAAAACGGATGGGCAATTATTCAATTCATTCTCCCAGGCTCTCTCTTCTGGATTGAAGAAACAGGTTAAGACATCCCTAGCCTACGTGAAAAGAACACATGAGTCAATTGTTCACTGATATCACAGAAAATGTCCTAAATAGATAATCATATATTCATCACAGCAGTTGACTAAATGAACAAGCAGCCTGTATGCAAGGAATAAAAATATTATTTAATATTAGAAAAAATTTCCATTGTAATTCCTTACATTCAAGATATAGTAGAAAAAAGCATTCAATCATAAAAATGGGTACAGAAAAATCCTCTGAAAGAAAGTGTATGTGATTCGTAATTAACACCTTTTAGCAAACTAAGATTAAAAGGAACTTTGATTTCCTAAAATTGACAGGAAGCATACTTGAATTTGAAATGTTAGAAGTATTTTCATTCACAGCAGGGACAAGTCACTGACATATACTCACTCCACCATCGTCCATAGCTGCAATGGACATCAAAATGAAAAAGAGAGCTATGGAAAGAAAAATTGAAACGAGGTATGAAGACTGAAAATAAATAGTATTTTTCACAATGTAATCATCAAGAAAATTGAAAGTAACAGATGCATCGAATATGCAAATGAAGAGACTTCAGAAAAGAGCATATTAAAGATCATAACAGCAAAATCAAAGGCCTGTCACACAAGAGACACCTAGAATATAAAATAAAAAATATATCATTCACAAGATAATTAAAATCCAAAATACAACTAAGAAGAAGCCTAACCAAAATATACAAGATGTTTATGGAGGCAACTGTACAAGTTTATGACAGAGTTAGGAAAAAAAATCTAAAACAAATGAAGCAGTACACCATATTAATCATCAGGGAACAGAATATGGCAAAGATGCAAATGCTACTTAAACAAAATACAGAGTAAAGTGCCTTACCTGTAGCTGCCAAAGTGACAATCGAGATCAGGTGTTGCGTTCTGCTCCCAAAATCAACCCTGGAAAAATACAAAAGGGAAAAAGAAAAAATATATATATCAGCAATAAAATCTAAACTAGAAAACAGAGAAAGCCCTGGGAATGAACTATGACTGTATTGAACTGGTACTTGTGTTTGGGGTGGGGCAGGCCAGAGGGAACTTGAAGAAGTCTGTAGTCTGCAAACTGGAAGACTACAGGATGGGTAGGAGGAAAGATTTTAAAATTCCACCCCACATCATTGCACAATCTGAGGCAGCACTTCAATATACAATGTGGGTAGCCCTGGGGTAATACCTGGACATGAGGAAATTCAGGTTGATTGAGAGACTATAGCTCCAGAGTTTTGCTAATAAAAACCTGAAACAGTGAGAGAGGACTGACTTTCAAAAAACTTATTATTTTAATGAAATATAAAGAATGAACTAGAAATAGAATGGGAAGTATGTGTGAATCACATATATTATGAGTAGACAGTGTTTAATAAGTATATATAGTATACATATATACATGTATAAATATATACATAAAGTCATATACATATAAATGCATATAATTGTATGTATATAATATAAACCTATATACATACATATATGTGTTTATGTATATAAACATAAATATAAGTATAATCTACATATACCAAGTTAATGTACCATACAATTGCAGAGAAGTAAAATTTATTCCTTACTACATGAATGAGAATTAAAATATGAAAATCACTAAACTGGACCATGAAATGTTAGATAAATTCAAAACCAAATTTCAAATCTTTTGCTGCCGCTCAGCCTCTTCAGGGTAAAAATAAATCTTTTAGGACAAAAAGTTTGCAAACTCTAGCTCTGGCTGGGGGGAAACCCCCGTGGGAAGGTGGGCGTCTCCTCCCAGAGGCCACTACAATCACAGTTGCTGCAGCCCCCCAGGGAGCACCTGGCCTGGGACCCGCAGCCATTCTCTGCAAGGGGTGGAGCTGGGCAAATGCTCAGAGGTGACAGAAACAGAGCATCTGCACCCCATGACTTCATCAAAGAGCCAGGAGCAAGGAAGAGGACCCTCCTGAGTGAGGACTGAGGGCCCACCCTCCTCCACATAGAGGGGCCACAGAATCCAGCTCAGCCCCTCCTGTCAGCCCTGGAAGACCCCAGCAGCCTTGTCGCCTGACCATACCCCTCCCTCCACTGCCACCTCAGGGGACTCAGAGTCCGAAACCTGGTGTGAAGGAAGCAGACACCTTCCGCAGAAGATGGGGTCCAGATTCTGCAAGGAATCAAGGTCAGAAACCTGAGGGAGGACTGAAGGGCATCCCCCAACCCCACAGCCCGTCACCCTCACCCTCATCCTGGCAGAATCCTGTTCCATCCCTGCTGTCAACCCAGGGAAGCCCCGGGTTCGTGGCGAGATGTGAAGCCACTGACTTGCGCCTCCGGGATCAGAGAGAGCGAGGGCCTCCTTCTGAGGGGCAGTTTGAGATCGGCGGAGGGTAGCGGTTCCAGGCTCTGTGAGAAGGCAAGATGAGACGCTGAGGGAAGACTGAGGAGGTCTCCAGCCCAGATAGAGGACCCCAAATAATCCAGGACCGCCCCTGCTGCCAGCCCTGGACCACCCGGGGCAGGCTGGGACTACAGGTGCCCGCCACCTCGCCCGGCCAGTTTTTTGTATTTTTCAGTAGAGACGGAGTTTCACCGGGTTAGCCGGGATGGTCTCAATCTCCTGACCTCGTGATCCGCCCGTCTGGGCCTCCCAAAGTGCTGGGATTACAGGCTTGAGCACCGCGCTCGGCCTAAATTCATTTTTTAATCAATGGACACATGGGTTGCATCTACATTTCAGCTATTGTGAATACGGCTGCCATAAATATGGATATACAAATATCTCCTTGAGAGTGTTCTTTCAGTAATCCTGGGTATATACTCAGAAGTGAAACTGCTGACTCATATGGTAATTCTATTTTATATTTTGTAAGAAATCACATACTGTTTTTCACAACAGTTATATCATTTTACATTCCAACAACACAAAAGTTCCAGTATCTCCACATCCCTGCCAATACTTGTTATTTCCTGGCTTGTTGTTGTTGTTCAATAGTAGCCCCTTCTAGGTCCTAGGTCTTGGATGACATTTCTAGACACAACCTGTGCCAGAAGGGAATTTGCTGCCTTGAAGGGAAGTATCCAGTCCAGGCAGAATCTATCAGCTGCTAACCAAACATCCCTTTGGCTCTGAATAACCAGCAGTGCTTCCCAGGTAGTATGCCATGGGCCTTAGGTGAGACTCTGAGACATGCTGGCTTCCGGTGACACCCAGCACATTCCCAGCTGTGGGAGTTATGGCAGGAGACTCCTTATGCTTGAGGAAAGCAAAGGGAAAAGGGGACCTTCTCTTGCACCTTAGGTGCCAGCTCAGCCAGTGGGGTAGAGCACCAAGCATGCTCTTTGGGTCCCTAGTTCCAGGCCTTGGCACTTGGATGGCATTTTGGGGCTTGTCCTGGGCCAGAGGTGGAGCCACTGCCCTGAGGGTGCGTTCCAGACATGGCAGAATTCACCACAAGCTGACTAAAGAGCCACTGGGCCTAAGTGAACATCAATGGTAGCCTATCAGTACTCCCGTGGGCCTGTAGAAGTGGTGGCCATGTGATGAGGCTCCTCTGCCTATGGAAAGGGGAGAGATCAGGTAGGACTGTATCTCATGGTTTGATGGCCAGTTCAGCCACAGTAGAGGAGAATGCAAGGCAGACTTCTGAGGTTTTTCACTCTAGCACCTAGGTCCTGGACAGCATTGCTGGACCTGCCTGGGGCCTGGGGGAGCTCACTGCCCTAACGGGAAGGACACAAGCCTGGCTGGCTTCACTACCTGCTGATTGTAGAGCCCTGGGGCCTTGAGTGAACTCAGGTGGTAGCCAGGTAGTGATTACAGTGGGCCTTGAGCAAGACTCTGTGCTGTGCTAGCTTCAGTTCTGGCCTAAAACAGCCACATGAGTGCTTGTGTCACCCCAACCCCAGCCCTAGGCAGCTCAGCACATACAGAGAGAGACTGTTTGTTTGAGAGAAAGGAAGAGAACAAGAGAGTCTCTGCTTGGTAATCCAATGAATTCTTACAGATCTTATCTAAAACCACCTAGGTGTGGTACCTCTATGAATATGCACGAACCATAGCATTACTGTGCTTGGGGTGGCCCCTAATGCAGAAACAGCTTAGATTACAACACCCAAGTCATTCTGAATACCTGGAAAGCCTTGCCAAGAAGGATAAATAAGCCCAGACTGTGAAGAATACAATACCTAACTCTTCGATGTCTAAGCACAGTCAAACATCAATGAGCATCAAGATCATCCAGGAAAATATGACCTCAGCTAATTACCTAAAAAGTCTCCCAGTAAAAATAGGCCAGAACCCACTGGCTTCATTGCTGAATTCTACCAAACATTTAAAGGAGACCTAGCAGAAGTTTGAGACCAGCTTGGCCAACATGGCAAAACCCCGTCTCTATTAAAATACAAAAATTAGCCAGGTGTGGTGGTGCAGGCCTGTAGTCCCAGCTACTCAGGAGGCTGAGGCAGAAGAATTGCTTGAAACTGGGAGGCAGAGGTTGCAGTGAGCAGAGATCCCACCACTGCACTCCAGCCTGGGTAACAGAGTGAAACTCCGTCTCTAAATATATAAATCATATATATGATTTTTATATATATAAATTATATAAAGACCTAGTACCAATCCTGGTCAAACTATTTCAAATCAAAAAGTAGGGGAGGAAGGAATACTTCCAAACTCATTCTACAGCCAGTATTACCATGATACCAAAACCAAAGACACACCAAAATAAGAAAAATATGGCCGGGCGCGGTGGCTCAAGCCTGTAATCCCAGCACTTTGGGAGGCCGAGACGGGCGGATCACGAGGTCAGGAGATCGAGACCATCCTGGCTAACACAGTGAAACCCCGTCTCTACTAAAAATACAAAAACTTAGCCGGGCGAGGTGGCAGCCCCTGTAGTCCCAGCTACTCGGGAGGCTGAGGCAGGAGAATGGCGTAAACCCGGGAGGCGGAGCTTGCTGTGAGCTGAGATCCGGCCCCTGCACTCCAGCCTGGGTGACAGAGCGAGACTCCGTCTCAAAAAAAAAAAAAAAATAAGAAAAATATAGGCAAATCTCACTGAAGAATATAGATGCAAAAATCCTCAACAAAATATTAGTAAGCCAAATTCAACAACACATTAAAAAGGTCATTCATTATGACAAAGTGAGATTTATCCCAGGAGTGCAAGAAATAGTTTAGCACATACAAATAAATCAATGTGATACACTATATCTACTGAATGAAAGACAAAAACCACATAATCATTTTAATTGCTGATGAAAAACCATTTCACAAAATTCAACATCCCATCATGATTTAAAAAAAGAAAACCCTCAGAAGGCGGAGGTTGCAGTGAGCTGAGATCGCACCACTGCACTCCAGCCTGGCGACAGAGCAAGACTCCATCTCAATAAATAAATAAATAAATAAATAAATAAATAAATAAACAAAAAACAAACTCAAAAATCTGGGTATAGAAGAAATATGCCTCAACACAATAAAAGCCATGTACGACAGACTCACAGCTGCTATCATACTAAATGGAGAAAAACTGAAAGCTTTTCCTCTAAGATCTGCAGTATGACAAGGATGCCCACTTTCACCAGTGTTATTCGGCATATCACTGGAAGTCCTAGCTAGAGCAGTCAGACAAGAAGAAATAAAGGGCATCTAAGTTGTAAAAGAAAAAGTCAAATTATCTTTGTTTGCAGATGATACAAACTTACATTTGGAAAAATCTAAAGACTCCACCAAAACTATTAGAATTGATAAATTCAGTAAAGTTGCAAGATACTAAATCAATATACAAAACTTAGTAACATTTTTATATGACAACAGTAGATAATCTGAAAAAGAAATCAAGAATGTAATTCTTGATTACAAGAGCTACAAATAAAATAAAATAACTAGAAATTCATTTAACCAAAGTGAGATTTCTACAATGAAAACTGTAAAACACTGATGCAAGAAATTGAAGAGGACACCAAAAAATGGGAAGATATTCTATGTTTATGGATTGGAGGAATCAATATTGGTAAATGTCCATACTATTCAAAACTATCTATAAATTAAATGCAATCTCAATCAACATACCAATAATATTCTTCACATAAATAGAAAAAAAATCCTAAAAATTTATATAGAATCACAAAAGACCCAGAATAGCCAAAGCTACCCTATAATAAAGAACAAAACTGGATTAATCACATTACCCGATTTCAAATTATACTGTAGAGCTATAGTAACCTAAATAGCATGGTACTCGCATAAAAACAGACACATAGATGAGTGTAACAGAAAACAAAACCTAGAAATAAATCCATACATCTACAGTCAACTCATTTTTGACAAAGGTGGCAAGAAGATACATTGGGGAAAACAGTCTTTTCAATAAATGTCTGCTGGGACAACTGGATATCCACATGCAGAAAAATGAAACTAGACCTCTATTTCTTGCCATATATAAAAATCAAATCAAAATGAATTAAAAACTTAAATCTAAGACCTCAAACCATGAAAATACTAAAAACATTGGGGGAAACTCTCCAGCACATCAATCTGGGCAAAGATTTCTTGAGTAATCTTTGCAAGCACAGGCATGGGCAACCTAAGAAAAAATGGATAAATGGGATCACACCAAGTAAAAAATGTTCTTCACAGCAAAGGAAAACAAATCAACAAAGTAAAGAGATAACCCACAGAATATATTTGCAAACTACTTGTTGGGGTCCGCGTGTTTCCTAAACAAAGGAATGAACACACAAGACAACACAAGACAAGACAAACATGGCGGCCGCCTCGAATCGCGCGCTCTGCTTCGTTTTATACAGTCGTTTGTGGAATGTTACCAAGTCACAAGACACATTGTTGTTTTTCTGACCTTTCCCTGACTTCGTTTGCAAGAGCAGGACTTATGGGGAATGCCCTGCTTCGTTTGCAAGAGCAGGACTTATCGGGAACACCCTGTTTGCGAGCACGTAGTCCTCTACACTACTCATCTCATAAGGGATTAATAACCAGAATACATATGGAGCTCAAACAACTCTATAGGAAAAAGTGTAGTAATCCAATTCAAAATGAGTAAAAGGTCTAAAGTTTGAATAGATACTTCTCAAAAGAAGACATACAAGTTGCTAATAGTATATGAAAAGTGCCCAACACCACTGATTAGCAGAGAAATACAAATCAAAACTACAATGAGATATCATCTCATGCCAGTTAAAATGACATTTATCCAAAAGACAGGCAATTTAAAAATGCTGGTGAGAATGTGGAGAAAATGGAACAATGTTGTTGGGAATGTAAATTAGAACAACCACTATGGGAAAGTTTGGAGGTTCTGCAAAAAACTAAAAATAGAGCTATCATATGATCCAGCAATCTCATTGGTTGGTATATACCCAAAAGGAAGAAATCATTATACTGAAGAGATATCAGCACTCCCAGGTTTATTGTAGCACTATTCCCAACAGATAAGATTTGGAAGCAACCTAAATGTCCATCAACGGATAAATGGATAAAGAAAATGTGGCACATATGTATCATGGACTACTATGCAGCCATAAAAAAGGGTGCGTTCATGTCCTTTGCAGGGACATGGATGAAGCTGGAAACCATCATTCTCAGCAAACTACCACAAGGACAGAAAACCAAACACCACATGTTCTCACTCATAAGTGGGAGCTGAAAAAATGAGAACACATAGACACAGGGAGGAGAACATCACACACCGGGGAGTGTCAGGGGGTGGAGGGCTAGGGGAGGGATAGCATTAGGAGAAATTCCTAATGTAGATGACGAGTTGATGGGTGCAGCAAACTACCATGGCACGTGCATACCTATGTAACAAACCTGCACGTTCTGCACGTGTACCCCAGAACTTAAAGTATAATTAAAAAAAAAAAAGGAACAGAAAATGTGGCATATATACACAATGGAGTACTATGCACCCCTAAAAACTAATGAGACCCTGTCATTCGCTACAACATGGATGGAACTGGAGGACATTATGTTAAGTGAAATAAGCTAGGTACAGAAAGACAAACTTTGCATGTTCTCACTTATTTGTGGGAGGTAAAAATAAAAACAATTGAACTCAGGGGGACAGAAAGTAGCAGGATGGTTACCAGAAGCTGGGAAGGGTAGTTGGAGGTGGAAGGGGGAAGTGAGCATGATTAGTGGATACAAGAAATAGTTAGAAAGAATAAGATCTAGTATTTGATAGCACAACAGAGTGACTATAGCAAAAAATCATTTAATTGTACATTTTAAAATAACTAAGAGTATAATTGTATGATTTATAACACAAAGAGTAAATGCTTGAGGTGGTGAATATTCCATTTACCCTGATGTGATTATTACATGTTGCATGCCTGTATCAAAATATCTCATGTAATCCATAAATACATACACCTACTATGGGTACTATGTACCCATACAAATAAAAATAAATGAAAAATCGAAATTGTCAATTTGAAACAACTGTGCATCTCAAACTTCATTTAAGAAGTCTCTAGGGAAACCCAAGATGACAGGGGCAGACCAAAAAAAAAAAAAACCAGAAGAAAGTTCAAACTCCGACACCTCTAGCTCCACAAAACAGCTCTGCCATATGCTGAGTCTGTTTCTGATACTCATTCTTTCCAAACTATGTTATTTTTCTTTTACTATGCCATGTAATTTCGTTGTTGTTGTTGTTGAAAACCAGACATCTGGAGGTCTCTCCATTCAAGATGCAGACTTCATCCAGTCCACTGGGTCTGGTCTGGTATACCATGCTCCACTCTGGGCCTGGTGTCTGCATATCCAGAGGCTCTCTTTTCAGTTTCCCTGAGGGATGCCATCCTGCTTCTTGCTAATAGAACTGAAAATTGGGGGACTCTGTCCCTTACATAGACTCACATAACTCCCTTGTTTTCAGCCTGCACTTCTTGTTCACCTTCTGCAGTAGCCGGTGCCTTGGGTTCCTGAGCCTTTCTTCAGATACTTGGTTTGACCTTTCCTGCCACCATCCTCTGCTCGTACAACAGAGCTCTGAGTCACAAATGTCTTCTGTTGTCCAAAATTGAGTTGTGATTCTGGTTCTCATTCTCTTGTGTTTTGGGGGTGAATTCAGTAGAAGGCAGAAACATCTTGCCTTCATAAATCTGTAAGTTTTCTTGAAGTGCCTAGCTACCTGGAAGGTAGCCTCCACTGGAGTGATTTTGCAATGAGACTGAATTATATAAAAATACCTTCATAATTTAAAAATTACAGTACAATTATTTTAAATGTATGACTATCTAAACCTATCAAGAGAATGATTTGGTTTTACAAACGTTGACAAAATGTGGGCTTTCTTAAAAAAGTTTTTTGTTTTAGTATGTTATTATCAAAGTTAGGTGATTTTACCTCTGGATTGAGGAAGATTACTTTTGAGACCCCATCCTAAGAAAAATAATTCAAGACAAGCACCAAATGAAATTGATCACTACAATGTTAAATATAATTGTGAAAAATGGGATGATCTAAATGTCTAATGAGAAGAAAACTGATATGTGAATATACTGGAATGGTCTATTCAATATGGAAAATACGTCATTGTACTAAGTGAAAGAAGCTTAATGCAAAGTTGACTTCATGCTCTGGTTATAAGTATGTACGATACCCATTATTATCTTTGTTTTGCAAATTCTTCATTTGTAAAATGAGATAGTAAAATAACTACCTTACATAATCATCATGCGAATTAAAGGAAGTTTTTAGCTTTTGCCTTGCACACAGTAAATGTACAATAAATGCTAGCTACTACTACTACTGCTGTTACACAATGCAATGGTATATGCGTAAAGGTTGTGGGACTATGTGTGTTCCATTACCATTTTTTTAAATTACTTGTTCAATAAAAACAAAATCAAGACACAAAACATTACCTCCATAAAGAAACATTTCTATTATTGTTAAAAAACATATCATGTGCTAGGTAAATGGAATTGAGGAAAATAGGCCTTTACAGTGATAGTTGATTTTTATTTAACTAGGAGTTAAACTGTGTTTACTGTTTTGTGGAGCTAGAGGCTTCGCAGGTTGAACTTTCTTCTGGTTTCCTCTTTTTTTTTTTTTTGGTCTGCCCCTGTCATCTTGGGTTTCCCCAGAGACTTCTTAAGTGAAGTTTGAGATGCACAGTTGTTTCAGTGCCATTCTCCTGCTATTACACAGGAGCCCTCCTGATGTAGTGGTAAGGCGTGGAGGCCTACACACCTATGAGTAGGCCTCAGTCTTTTTGTTAGCCTGTTCCCCTTGCTGTGACCTGCACAAGTACTTTTCATTTCCTCCTTGCAATCCCTCCAGGGTTTTTGGACGAAATTTCTTATCAGAGAGTAGGAATCACTGCCTGGAGTGTTTATGTGCCTGCCCGGCTGTGGTTGATGCTGCCGCCACAGGTTACAGATTCAGGACAGAGGCTGGCCTGGAGGTAGAGCAAGCAAGATAAAAAGGTTTTGTCCCTCATTATCTGTATGCTGTAAAGGCCTGTCTTTCTAGCTCTCGGTCAGTAAAGAAAAATCTTTCTCATAGATCTCTTCTTGTCCACACCTCATGTGCAATTCTCATATTTGGGCTGCCTTTGACTGTTGGCTTGGAGATAGAAGGGGAAAACATGGTACAGGAATTTCACCACTACACTGATCTTACTGCAAATTCTGGTTTCTTTCCCCAATGTTCTTGTTACCATTTACCTTTTAGAAACCTAAACTTTTTGTTTTAGAACAGAGTTGGATTTAGAGAAAAGCTGCATATATAGGACTGAGGGTTTCCTTCACAAAATGGGTGGAACAATAGAATCTATCTCAAAGGGGAGTAGTAAGGATTAAATTAGATGTTTAAAAGGCATTGAGAACAGGCCTTGAGACCTAAGAAACACTCAAGCAAGCTTGTCCACTATGATTCTTCCCAGCAGTGTCCTGATCTGCAACCTCCTGGAGTGGGAGATGGAGGGGCTGGATGGGTGTGTCAGGGTCCCAAAAATGGACCAAATGGGGGACCTCAAACCACTAAATCAGGTCTAGTAGCTCACTAGGAGAGCTCATAGGACTCATGATATAGTCCTACCCATGACTACAACTTATTACAGTGAAAGGATACCAAGCACAATCAGCTAAGGGAAAGGGTGCACAGGGAGAAGTGCAGGAGACCATACACAGGTTTCCAGAGTCATCTCATCTCCCAGTAGGGTCACATAGAATGCACTTAATTCCCCCACGACAAGGTGTGACCACACATGTAAAATGCTGCCAACCAGTGGCGCTCAGTAAAACCTCATCACCCATGAATTGGACTTGGGCTGGTCACACAAGTAGTTCTTCCTGGCATGGACCAAAATTCCAGACTCCCAGGAGGAAAGCAGTGTGCAGCTTTTTGTTTGCACATACAGTTTAGATATAGTGAGCCACTCTGATCTGAGGAAAGTGGAATCCCTCCCAAATCCAAGTCCTCAGAATCCAGCCAGTGGACAACATTGAAAGACGCAGGGTTTCTAAGGAAAGCAATGAGGCTTGCTGTGTGAGGTCTTTTCTGCACAGTGCACCCCATTAGCCAAGGGATATTATAGGATAATAGGATCTGACACAGCAGGGTGACACTGAGCTGCATACAGATGTCACTTATGCCCGTTAGGGGTCCTGGACTGAAAAACATTATCAACCCCATTAACCACACAGGTCTTAGACAGCCACATGGATTGTCTTAAATTTCAGTACTAATCTGTTCTTTTTACCTGGCTGAGGGCATCAATTCAGGTAAAACACAGCTCTGGCTAGCAAGTTTGAGCTGCCCTGAAAGTCATCCAGAGCCGAGGCAGTGTCATGACAGGCAGGGGACACACAGGATGTACAATGTCAGAGGGCACACATGGTCCCTTTCAAACACCGAGTGTACCATAGTTTTAGCACCCCAAGAGGGTGTACTGAAGTCAGTCAACACATGTTAACAGGGCCTCACCATGGACTCCCACTGTGGCACCTTCTGCCAGTCACAGGGTTTCCAGTACAAGACAAAAAATCCAGTTCCAACTATGGTTTCAGTTGCAGACAGTTTGGTTTGTCCATGACTGGTGCAGTGGATACCTACAGGTGCTCTGGGGGAACATGGAGGAGCCAGGGCCTCTCCCTCTGTCCCCTACTCAGCAGGGTCAGATGTTGTCGTGGGAGAAGCCATCAGTTTGGAGTCACAGAACTTGCAGCAGCTTGCAAAGGAGGCATGAAGAGTTTTCCTTCAGCAAGAGAAGAAAGCTTCCAGGAACAGTTCTGCAATATCAAGATCACAATGCCCTCCCCGACACCTCCCAAAATGTCTTGTTATATTTTTCCTCCATCCTTATAAAATCAGCATGGCCCACTCAGTAATAAAAGCTTTACATTGCTTCAATCATCCCCTCCCCTCCCTCAGGCCTTGTCACCTGGCAGGGCTGTATGTCACAGGGACAAAAACATTTTCATAGAAAAATGCTGTCAAAAAACAAGATGTGAATGGAAAGACCCATCATGTTTAGGAGGCAGTCAGGAAAAATCCTGCAATTCCAAGATTCCAAAATGGGTTTTACATACCCCGTTGCATCCTGCTCATTTATGCAGTGAATAGTGGAGAACAACAACAATTTTTAAAAATCCATCCCTTCCTGGGCCCAGCTGCATTTGATAATCCCACTGCCTGGAGTATGGACCAGGAGGGAGAGGAAGGACAGGAAGAAGAGTCAGTCTGTCACTGTCCCTAACAGCAACTGGTGTGGATTGTTGGACACAAGTCACCACCAGTGGACATCCCAGAGAAGGGGTCTGAGACTGATCTGTCATGAGCGGGTGGAGGTATCACAGTCCCTGTGGGGTGCCCTCTCCCAATGCGCAGCTTTCGACAGACATCACCAGTTAGAAGTGCAACCTGTCTGCATCAGAAATGCAGTGCCCATGAGCAGCTCAACTCCAGCTTGCCCCATCTGAGAACAAGCCCTTCATCATGTGCATCTGAAACAGATGCAGATGGTCCAGGGCATCATCTGGAATGTGACAGTTTTGAGCCCCTGAAGAGGGTTGTCCAAAATCTACCAGAGTCCCAGAGTCAAAGACCCCTTCAGTGCATTAACCTACGACTGCTTTTTCTTTTCTTTTCTTTTCTTTTCTTTTTTTTTTTTTTTGAGACAGAGTCTTGTTCTTGTCACCCAGGCTGAAGTGCAGTGGCGCAATCTCAGGTCACTGCAACCACTGCCTCTCAGGTTCCAGCAATTCTCCTGCCTCAGGCTCCTGAGTAGCTAGCTGGGATTACAGGTGCATGTCACCACGCTCGGCTAATCTTTTGTATTTTAGTAGAGATGGGGTTTCACCATGTTGCCCAGGCTGGTCTCGAACTCCTGAGCTCACGCGATCCACCCGCCTCTGAGGGTGCCCAAAGTGCTGGGATTACAGGGGTGAGCCACTGTGCCCAGCCCCTATGACTGCTTTCTATTCAGCGCAGCTTGTGGTGAGTCTGAAACAGCCCAGAGGGGATAGTTTCAAGTTTCAGCAAAGATTCTAGATCAACCTATTGAGACTTGTGAATTCAAGATTCCAAAAGAGTCAGAGTGTTTTCTATAGCCACAGGAAAGCTGAAATGCCTGCTAGACCAGACAGCAGCAGCATTCCAGGACCCCTTTAGAAGTCCACCTGGTGTGCTTTCCTAAGGTATTGTGGCCTTCTCGGTCTTACAGCTCAAACAGACCCACTCAAATCATGCACCTCGGCTCAATCCTCAGCCTCTAAGGGTCAAACATCTGAGTTCATAAGAGCTCACTGCAAGCTGTTTGGGATTAGGGGGCAAATCAAGGACAACAGTATGACTACCAGTGGCAGTATCACACAAGGAGTTTTATTGAGTTGTGCTTGGACAAGGTGCAGGAGAGCACATATCTTCAGAGCAGAAATCTGTCCAGAGTTTATGGATCTGGGGTCACCATCAGAAGGGGAGGAAAGCAGCGAACTACTGGGTGACATGGGAGTTGGAAAAGGGGCTTATGGGTCTAGGGGATGTTGCTTAGCAGCTAGGCAGAGTGGCTTGGGAATCTCCTAACCACAAGGCTCTATCTTATCTGTGGTTAGTAGGTTTGGGGAGAGTTTTATCAGGGTATGGAAGCTAGGAAGGCTTTCAATGCCTAACAATCTGCTTGGCTGAGCTATGTTGAAAACAAGTTGGATGTGTGAAAATCTGAGTTTCATGCTGAAACCAACAGGTCTCAGCGTAGTGGAGAAAAGCAATAGAGAAACGTCAACAGTGCTGCAGGAAAGCTGACATGCTGCAAAGCCCTTTGACAGCAACATACCAAGTACAAACAACAGGCAAGGCTTTCCTCCAGCCTAGGGGTTATACATACAAGTAATCTCTGATCCATTTAGAACATAACCTGAAAAGTGCTTTTAAAATCTCTGAAGATGTTATCTCCACCTGGAGACTGCCTCTCTTTTCCATGTGGATTTCTTTTCCAGGGATTCCAGTAGGTGAGAATTATCACCTGAAACATTTTCTAGTTTCCATGCTTGAAAAGTTTAACACAGGCTGGACATGGTGGCTCACACCTGTAATTCCAACACTTTGGGAGGGCGAGGAAGGTGGATCACAAGGTCAGGAGTTCAAGACCAGCCTGGGCAACATGGTGAAACCCCGTCTCTACTAAAAATACAAAAATTAGCTGGGAGTAGTGGCGCATGCCTACAATCCCAGCTACTCAGGAGGCTGAGGAAGGAGAATTGCTTGAACCTAGGAGGCAGAGGTTACAGTGAGCCGAGATCATGCCACTGCACTCCAGCCTGTGTGACAGAGCAAGACTCTGTCTCAAAAAAAAAAAACCCAGAAAAGTTTAACGCAGACACAGACACACACAGAGAGAGTGAGCAAGCACACAAGCACTAAATAGATATTGATTCAGAAAAATTTTAAAACAATTCCTTACAGACAAACTTTCCTACAAAAGGATTTTAAGATACTATAGAAAACCAGTGGAATGGACACAGGGAGGGGAACATCACACACCGGGGCCTTTCAGGGGGTGGGGGGTTCGGGGAGGGATAGCATTAGGAGAAATGCCTAATGTAGATGACAGCTTGATGGATGCAGCTAACCACCATGGCACGTGTATACCTATATAACAAACCTGCATGTTCTGCACATGTATCCCAGAACTTAAAGTATAATAAAAAAAAAAAAAAAAAAAGAAGAAAAGAAAACCAGTAGAAATCATGAGCATCCAATTGTCCCTGTCTACAGCAAGGGACAAAAGATGGTTGATAACCAAAGCTAGCACAGCCCTCTTTAGAAAGGCTCATTAACCCAAGAGCCTCTGTGAAACAGTGTTCAGGGGAGGCCATTGCTATGAATTAGCATCCTTCACTAAGCCCCAGCCAACCACACCAAAGTAGAATGGGGTCACTTGTGCTGAGTGTACATAATCATACTGAACTTTCAAGTAGGTCAATTTTCAAAAAACAAATACAAAAATCCCAGAAGATTCAATTTAACCTAAGCCAGCATAATAAGGAAGTCCTCTCTGTTTTAATCCTAGATTGAAAGTAACTTTGAAATGATGTTCATCAGTTTCCTGTTACTATAAAAGAATACCTGAGGCTGGGTAATTTGTCATTAAAAGAAGTTTATTTTGGCTTATGGTTCTGTAGGCTGTACGGGAAGCATAGTGACACAATCTGCTTCTTGTGAGGGCTCAGGAAGCTTCCAATTATGGCAGAAGGCAAAGGGGGAGAGAGTGTATCACACGGTGAGAGAGCAAGCAAGAAAGAAAGGGAGGAGTTTCCAGGCTCTTTTAAACAACCATGTATTAGTCCGTTTTCATACTGCTATAAAGAACTGCCTGAGACTGGGTAATTTATAAGGAAAAGAGGTTTAATTGATTCACAGTTCAGCATGACTGGGGAGGCCTATGGAAGTTTACAATCATGGTGGAAGGTGAAGGGGAAGCAAGGCATCTTATTCACAAGGTGGCAAGAAGGAGAAGTGCTGAGCAAAGGGGGAAGAGCCCCTTATAAAAACCTCATATCTTGTGAGAACTCACTATCATAAGAACAGCATGGGGGAAACTGTCCCCATGATTTAATGACCTCCACCTGTTCTCTCCCTTGACATGTGGGGATTATGAGGATTACAATTCAAGATGAGATTTGGGTGAGGACACAAAGTCTAACCACATCATTCTGCCCCTGGCCCCTCCCAAATCTCATGTCCTCACATTTCAAAACCAATCATGCCTTCTCAACTATCCCCCAAAGTCTTAACTCATTTCAGCATTAACTCAAAAGTCCAAGTCCAAAGTCTCATCTGAGATATGCCAAGTCCCTTCCACCTAGGAGCCTGTAAAATCAAAAAGAAGTTAGTTACTTCCAAAATACAATGAAGGTACAGGCATTGGGTAAATGCTCTCATTCCAAAAGGGAGAAATTGGCTAAAATAAGGGGCCACAGGCCCCTGCAATTCCAAAATCCAACAGGGCAGTCATTAAATCTTAAAGCTCTGAAATCATCTCCTTTGACTCCATGTCTCACATCCAGGTCATGCTGATGCAAGAGGTGGGCTCCCATGATCTTGGGCAGCTCCTCCCTTTGTAGCTTTGAAGAGTACGGTACCCTTCCCAGCTGCTTTCCCAGGCTGACATTGAGTGTCTGAAGCTTTTCCAGGTGCACAGTGCAAGCTGTCAATGATCTACCATTCTGGGGTCTGGAGGATGGTGGCCCTCTCCTCATAGCTCCACTAGGCAGTGCCTCAGTGGGGACTCTGTGGGGGCTCCAACCCCACATTCCCCTTTCTCACTGCCCTAGCAGAGGTACTCCATGAGGGCTCTACCCCTGCACCACACCTCTGCCTTGACATCCAGACGTTTCCATAGATCCTCTGAAATCTAGGTGGAGGTTTCCAAACCTTAATTCTTGTCATCTGTGTACCCGCAGGACCAACATCACATGGAATCTGCCAAGCCTTGGGGCTTGCATCTTCTGAAGCAATGGCCTGAGCTGTACCTTGGTCCCTTTTAGCCACAGCTGGGATGCAGGGTACCAAGTCTTGAGACTGCAAGGCCTTGGGCCTGGCCCATGGAACCATTTTTTCCTTTTAGACCTCCAGGCCTTTAATGAGAGGGGCTGCCATAAAGACCTCTGACATGCCCTGGAGACATTTTCCCCATTGTCCTGGTGATTAACACTTGGCTCCTCTTTACTTATGCAAATTTCTGCAGCTGACTTGAATTTCTTCTAATAAAATGGGTTTTCCTTTTCTATTGCATCATCAGGCTGCAAATTTTCCAAACTTTTATGCTCTGCTTCCCTTTTAAACATAAGTTCCAATTCCAAACCATATCTTTGTGAATGCAGAAAACTGAATACTTTTAAGAGCACCAAGTCACATCTTGTGCACTTTGATGCTTAGAAATTTCTTCCACCAGATATCCTAAATCATCTCTCCCAAGTTCAAAGTTACACAGATCTCTAAATCAGGGGCAAAATGCCATTAGTCTCTTTGTTAAAGCATAGCAAGAGTCAACTTCATTCCAGTTCTCAACAAGTTCCTATCTCTATCTGAGACCACCTCAGCCTGAACTTCATTGTCCATATCACTATCAGCATTCTGGTCAAAGCCATTCAACAGTCTCTAGGAAGTTCCAAAACTTTCCCAAATCTTCCTATTTTCTTTTTTCTTTCTTTTTTTTTTTTTTTTGGTACCAAATTTCTTTATTTGAAGGAATGGTACAAATCAAAGAACTTAAGTGGATGTTTTGGTACAACTTATAGAAAAGGTAAAGGAAACCCCAACATGCATGCACTGCCTTGGTGACCAGGGAAGTCACCCCATGGCTATGGGGAAATTAGCCTGAGGCTTGGCTTTCATTATCACTGTCTCCCAGGGTGTGCTTGTCAAAGAGATACTCTGCCAAGCCAGATTCAGGTGCTCCCATCTTGCGCAAGTTGGTCACGTGGTCACCCAATTCTTTGATAGCTTTCACCTGCCCATTCAGGTAATGTATCTCAATGAAGTCACACAAATGGGGGTCATTTTTGTCAGTGGCCAGTTTGTGCAGTTCCAGTAGTGACTGATTCACATTTTTTTTCCAAATGTAAAGCACATTCCATCGCATTCAGCCCGCTCTCCCAGTTGTCATAGTCTGGTTTCTTAATATCCTGAAGGAAGATTCGGCCACCTCGTTGGTGCTGCAGCTTCATCAGTTTCTTGGCATGTTCCCTTTCCTCATGAGATTGGTGAAGAAAGTATTTGGCAAAGTTCTTCAAAGCCACATCATCGCGGTCAAAGTAGTAAGACATCGACAGGTAAACGTAGGAAGCGTAGAGCTCCAGGTTGATCTGGCGGTTGATGGCGGCCTCTGAGTCCTGGTGGTAGTTCTGGCGCACCTGCGAGGTGGACGCGGTCGTCATGGC
>NW_012101801.1:102165-122356 GCF_000951045.1 Mandrillus leucophaeus
TGGAGCAGCGGCGGGGGCCTTGGGGCGGTCTGAGGACGCGGTGAAGAGGTGACGGAGGGCTGGCTATGGGCGGCTGGCCAGGATGGGGGACAAGCACCGGGTTCCGTCTGAGCACTGTTGAAGCAGGAAACCCTGACGACTCTTGGCGAAGAACGTTTGGCCTCCTATTTTCTTCTGAGCCCTCCAAACTGTTCCAATCTCTGCCTGTTATCCAGTTCCAAAGTCACTTCCACATTTTTGGATATCTTTATAGCAGCACCTCACTCTCCATGGTATCAATTTACTGTATTAGTCTATTCTCATGCTGCTTTGAAGAAATACCTGAGACTGGGTAACTTATAAAGAAAAGAGGTTTAATTGACTCACAGTTCTGCATGGCTGGGGAGGCCTCAGGAAACCTACAATCATGGTAGAAGTCACCTCTTCTCTTCACAGGGCAGCAAGAGAGAGAATGAGTGTAAGCAGGCAAAATGCCAGAGATGTTTATAAAACCA
This sequence comes from Mandrillus leucophaeus, assembly GCF_000951045.1. NCBI lineage: Eukaryota > Metazoa > Chordata > Mammalia > Primates > Cercopithecidae > Mandrillus > Mandrillus leucophaeus. The sequence continues at coordinate 102,660 of NW_012101801.1, forward strand.
TCAGATCTTGTGAAACTCACTCACTATCATGAGAACAGCATGGGGGAAACTGCCACCATGATGCCATTACCTCCACCTGGTCCCACCCTTGACACATGAGAATTATGAGGATTACAATTCAAAGTGAGATTTGGGTGGGGACACAGGGCCAAACCATAATCTCATGTGAACTCAGAGTGAGAACTCACTCATTACTGTAAGGACAACAACAAGCTATTCATGAGGGACCCACCCCCATGACTCAAACACCTCCCAACAGGCCCACTTCCAACATTGGAGGTCACATTTTAACATGAGATTTGGAGGGGCCACAACATCCAAACTGTATTATTTTGCTCCTGGCCCTCCAAATCCCCTGTCCTTTTCACACTGCAAAACACAATCATCCCATCCCAATAGTTCCTCAAAAGTCTCATCTCATTTCAGCATCTACTGAAACTTCCAAAATCTTTTCGGAGACTTGAGGCATTTTCCTTCTGCCTATGAGCTTGTAAGATCGAAAACAAGTTATTTAATTCCAGGATACAATGGTGATACAGGCATTGGGTAAATATTCCCACTCCAAAAGGGAGAAATCAGCCAAAATAAAGGGGCAACAGGCCCCAGGTAAGTCTGAATCCCAGCACAGTCATCATTAAATTTTAAAGTTCCAAAATAATGTCCTTTGACTCCATGTCCTGCATCCAGGGCACACTGGTGCAAGGGGTGGGCTGCCAAGGCCTTGGTCATCTCTGCCCCTGTGGCTTTGCTGGGGCCAGCCCCCATGGCTGCTCTCATGAGTTAGAGTTGAGTGCCCATGGCCTTTTCAGTCTCAGGGTACAAGATGCTGGTGGCTCTTCCAGTATCAGCCCCCTTCTCAAAGTTCTACTCAGCAGTGCCCCAGTTGGGACTCCATGTAGGGGCTCCAACCCCATATTTCCCTGGGTCACTATCCTAGAAAAGTCTGTCTGCAGGGGATCTGCCCCTGCACCAGGCTTCTACCTAGGCACCCAGGCCTTCGAACATATCCTCTGAAATCTAGTGGAGGCTGCCAAGCCTCTTTCGCTCTTACATTCTGTGCTCCTGCAGACTTTACACCATGGGGAAGCCACCAAGGCTTACAGCTTGTGCCCTCCAAGGCTGAGCTGTGCCTTGGGCCCTTTAAGCCATGGCTGAAGCTGAAGCAGGAGGGATGTGGGGAGCAGTGTCCTAAGACTATGTAGGGCAGCAGGGTCCCAGGCTTGGCCTCCCCAGGTCATTCAATCCCCCTAGCCCACTGGGCCTATGATGGGAGAGGCTGTCTAGAAGATTTCTGAAATGCCTTCAAGGGTTTTTTCCCATTGTGTTAGATATTAGCACTTGGCTCCCTTTCAGTCATGTAAATCTCTCTAGCAAGTGGTTCCTCAGCAGCCCACTTGTATTCATCCTCAAAAATGCTCTTTCCTTCCTTACATCATGGCCAGGCTGCAAATTTTCCAAACTTTTATGTTCTGCTTCCCTTTTAATTGTAAATTCCAACTGTAAGTCATCCCTTTGCTCCCACATCTGAAAATATGCTGTCAGAAGCAACCATGCCACATGTTGAATGCTTTGCTGCTTAGAAATCTCTTCAACCAGATACCTTAAGCCATCACTCTTAAGTTCAAACTTCCACAGATCCCTAGGGCATGGACACAACACAGCCAAGTTATTTGCTAAAGTATAACAAGGGTGAACTTTGCTCCAGTCCCAATAAATTCCTCATTTCCATCTGAGACCTTATCACCCTGGCATTCACTGTCCATATTTCTATCATCATTTTGGTCAAAACTACTTGACAAGTCTCTAAGAAGTTTGAAACATCCCTTCATCTTCCTGTCTTCTACAGAGATCTCCAAACTCTTCCAACCCCTGCCACTACCCAGTTCCAAAGCTGCTTCCACATCTTCAGATATTGTTATAGCCACACACAATTCCTGAACCAGTTTTACATGTTAGTCAGTTTTGCATTGCTATAAAGGAATACTTGAGTCTGGGTAATTTATAAAGAAAAGATTTATTTTGGCTCCCATTTTTGCAGGCTGTACAAGAATCGTGGTGCCAGCATCTGCTTCTGGTGAGGGCTCAGGAAGCTTCCAATCATGAGAGAAGGCAAAAGGGGAATCTGTGTATCACATGGCAAGAGAGAGAACAAGGAACTGTCAGGCTTTTTTAAACAACCAAATCTCACGTGAACTTACAGAGAAGTCACTCATTACCATGAGGACAGCACCAAGCCATTCATGAGAAACATACTCCCATGACCCAAATACTTCCCACTAAGATCACCTCCAACAATGAAGGTCACATTTCAGATGAGATTTGGAGGGACAAAACAGCCAAACCATATCAATGACTAGTCTGCTCTTTGTTTTCTGTTTCTGCTTTCTCCAACAATTTTCTACATACGATGCCCACCTTTTCTGCTCAGATCACTGGAACATTTATTCTACTTGAGTGAGATTGTGAGTCTGACAGTCTGACCATGTGGGCCTATTCTGGCCCTGTTGCTTCCTCACTGTGGAACCTGCACCATGGCTCAATCCCTCAATGGCCTAGGTTGGCTCATTGGAGAGATGGGCTCATTCCTAACACTCACCCGAGAGATGGTTGTGTACAGTAAATGACACAGACCAGTGGAGTGCTTAGCAAAGTAGCGTGACATAGGAGCTCACAATAACTGTCCTATCATCACTATTCTAATGCAGAGTCATGCCCGAGGATGCTAAACCCCACTCAGCTACTTATGACACAGAACTTTCTTCATTCCAACTTGTATGTATTGAAGGTCACATTCACACCATGGTCTTGGCCATACTCAAGGACCTCCTAGTCCAGAGGGGAGACAGCCCATCAACATGCCCAACATCGCAGGTACTCGGGATCCACCCAACCAATGGTGGAGAGCTGTGCTGGGCCAGCCCCTGGGAACAAGTCTTGCCAGGTGACCTCATGGAGTGACCTGGACCCTAACACACTGAGTGGCTTCTGGGTGGAAGGGCATTTCTGTAGGAGGGGCAGTACAAGCACCAACACCAGCAAGGAAGTTCACAGTGTGCTCAGAAAACAGCACTGGGGGAACCAGAGGTTGAGAATTGTTTTACCCAGGATCCAGCACCAAGCAAATGCTGAGTGAAGGAGGGTTAAGGGCAGATGGCATGGCAGATGTCTAAGTGTGTAAGAAAGAGGAGCCCAGTGGCTAACAAGGCTGCGAAAGGAAGGCCTGGGAGGTATGAGGTGTTGGTGCCTAAGCAACTGACAAGTTCCAAGTCACAGTTTAGAAAGACCCCTCCAAGATGGGATGAAACAACTGTATGGACACATCCTAGAGCCCAGAAGAGAGACCAGTAAGGAAGAAGCTCCTGGGAAGCCAGTGAGAGGACGAGGGAGGCCCTGGAGGAATATGTGGCAGGCAAGGCCTACACAGTGAGTCTTGCCCCATGGCTGGCTCCAGGCCTTAGGACCCCATAGTCGAGAGCTCAGCACTGTTCTCCATCACTAAACAGCTACACAGAAGCAGCAGTGAGTCAGGACTGAGACCACTTTCCATGGGGCCACTGGTTCTCATGCCTGAGTTAGCTGTGGGGGCACTATGAATGATTAGGGAACCCTGAGACTGAAAGGCACCTTGGGAGAGCCTCTTCCAACCCTGCTCGCGGTCAGTGGTGACCCTCAGAGACGGCAAAGTGTGCTACTCAGTGGAATGAGGACCTAGGGTCCTTTCAGCCTAGGGCCTTTCCACTGTATCACTCCATCTCTTTATACAGAGTGAATATTAAGAACAAAGTTGGCTACAATGGCTAGAGAAAATATATCACCAAAAAGACTGTTGTATCCTCTCATCTGTGGTTGAAGATGACTTTCATTTGGGTTTTCTCTGCCCTCCTGATCATCCCCTCATCACACACCCAGACTCTCATCTATTTTCAAATACACAATAATGGGCAGTTTTGTGTTGGATTACATGAAGTGAGCATGTCTTGGGCAATGAGAACAGTACTTATAGGCAAGAATAGAAACTAAAGATAATCTCCTGTTGTGATCTGCAAGAGGGTGAGATGCAGGGGCAAGCACAGCTCCACAGGGGACTCCAAAGCACAGCTGAGGATGTGGCCATCCAACCACAAATGGTGCTCTGGGTAACACAGTGGTAGAGGAGTGAGGGGAGTGCTCCCACCATGCTCAGGCACAGCACCACTCTGGGAACAACTCGACCAAGTGGAATAAGGAACACTTCATCTGGGCCCATTGGAGCACATCCCACCAACCATTAGGAGTAGCTGGAAGAGACCAAAGCAGGAAGGAGATGGGGGGGCTGGAAAATGGGGTGCTACCAATCCAGAATAGGCGAAACAGTCTAGTACGGACCACCATCTCCTGGAAGGCACAGTCACCTGTGAGGGACCCGTCTGACTCAGGCAGTCTTTTTTTTTTTTTCTTGTGCGACAGAGTCTTGCCCTGTCGCCCAGGCTGGAGTGCAGTGGCGCAATCTCAGCTCACTGCAAGCTCCGCCTCCCAGGTTCACACCATTCTCCTGCCTCAGCCTCCTGACTAGCTGGGACTACAGGCTCCCGCCACCATGCCCAGCTAATTTTTTTGTATTTTTAGTAAAGACAGGGTTTCACTGTGTTAGCCAGGATGGTCTCAATCTCCTGACTTCATGGTCCGCCCACCTTGGCCTCCCAAAGTGCTGGGATTACAGGCATGAGCCACCGTGCCCGGCTGACTCAGGCAGTCTTGGGGAAACCCAAGCTAGAGCTAAATGGAGGCTGGCCCTTGAGCAAATCAGAGAGACCAGCAAGAGACCTCCCCTGTCTTCAGGGTTGGGAGTGGCCACAGAGCCATGGTTTCTCAGCTCATCTGGGGCCTGGCCCTGTCACACAATGTGACTTTCAGAAGATGGGAGACTTTTCTGGGAACTTGAACCATGCCTGTTTATACTTTTAGAAAAAGGAGAAGCTGAAGGCCATGCCACCTGTCTACTCCCCCAACACCTGGCCAGCGTCCCCTCTCCAGATTGGCTGAGAGCTACCTTTGTGACATCGTGCGACAAATACGGCAGATGGTGAGTTAAGCCGCTGGTTGCCCCGATACCGAGACTCGAGAATTTTGTGGACAGTATTTATTGGGCATGCCTACTCTGAATGAAGGCATTTTGGACTTGCTAGGACAGTGATAAGGGTCTTGGGTACAAAATGCTCCTGATTCTGGTGTAGCTCCATGGCGAGTCAGAACACCGAACAGGAATATGAAGACAAGCTGGCCCCGTCTGTTGGTGGAGAGCCAACAAGCGGGGACCCATTTAGTTCTTCACCTGATCCAAATCCAGATTCCAGCGAGGTTTTGGACAGACACGAGGACCACGCCGTGAGCCAAGATCCAGGCTCCCAAGATAACTCACCACCAGAAGACCGAAACCAATGCGTGGTCAACACGGAAGACAACCAGAACCTTTTTAGGCTCTCCTTCCCAAGAAAGCTTTGGATGATCGTGGAGGAAGACACATTCAAGTCTGTGAGCTGGAACGATGATGGAGACACCATGATCATCGAGAAGGATCTCTTCCAGAGGGAAGTTCTTCAACAGAGAGGTGCAGAGAGGATTTTCGAAACAGACAGCTTGAAGAGTTTCATTCACCAACTGAACCTCTATGGATTCTGCAAAACACGCCCAAGCAGCTCTCCAGGAAACAAGAAAATGATGGTAAAGTAGAAAGCATTTCTGTAACCCCTTTTCTCTCTTTCTCAAACATATCTTCATAAGACACTAATATAAAGAATATACTGTAAGAGCTTAAGTGTCAAAGATAGCATTTTAAAATGTGAAATATTGTTTATTGAAAGATGAAAAGTATAGAACTTAAAAAGTATGGATTTTGATATTAAACTACAACCCCCTTAGAGATAATGTAAGCATCATATTATGCGGACCTGCATATTACCTCTAAGGGGGTTGCAGTTTAATATCAAAATCCATGCTATTTATATATTACTGCCTTGACCTATGAATTGTTTATCTTTAGTCAGGTCATGCTGTAGAGCATAACCACACTTGCTGCCACTTAAAACATTCTTTTCTCCATTGTAAAACAAGACCATCATTTTGGGAGGGGGGGATGAAAGGAATAAACAATTTATCCCAGAATTACTAAAATGTTTCATTTTGCTTCAGATCTACCACAACTCCAATTTTCAGAGAGACACGCCCAGGCTACTTGAGAATATCCAGATTAAAGATGACCTCAGAAACACCACTCAGCAAGCAACCCGTGTCCCAGCTCCAAAGAGAAAGAAGCTGGTACCTATAAGACACTCCCCCCGATTTCATCACAATAATGCCATGAAAGAAGCCAACAATATTCAGGGACCCAGTGACACCCAGTCCTTCATGTCCCCTGGTATGTGTTCCATGAACAGTATCACTGGGCATTCCCTGGGAAGTGGGCCCCCACAGGAGCCAAATGACCCAAGTGGGGAGGGCATCTCTGAGGATGTCACATTTGCATCTTTGACTACTGCACAGGGGACGTGCACAGGGATGGAAAGCACAGGGGAAGTACCTAGTACCTTGGTTTACCCAGACTATGATTGTGTAATGTCTTTGTACAATACCCGTTACTCTATTCTGTCGGTTGCCATCTCAGTCATGTCTCCAAATAAGCCCCCTGATGATGAGGAGGAAGGCCCCTCAGACTACAAGTGTGTACTCTGTGAACATGTTAGGGACAATCTTCCAAGTCCATGAACTCACAGGCCACTGATGACTGATAAAAGTTGGCATTTTCTAGTGAGAAACACATTTTTGGTCCTAACAAAGAAAAACAAAATTCTATGAGAATAAACAATTTAAATGAGAATTGCGGGTCTGTGCTTTTTCTAACCTACTATCCTATACACATCTCATTGGGACAAGCCAGGGGAGGCTGAAAATCCTGTCCAAGAAAGGCTTTGGTCCCCACTGTCCTCATTCATTTGGAGAAGCAGCGTTTTCACACACTCAGCAGAGGATGTTGCTAGGGAATGTTGAGGCCAAGCCCAGGAAGATCTGGTCCCCTGAGTCTGGCCTGCTGGTCAGGAGACAGAACAGCCTTGCTCCTGATTCTGGCAGTATCACCTTACATGGTTCCTGTATCTTCAAACAGGAGATTCTATCCTCATGGGTCCCTTCCAGTGTTGCCAGGAAGTATCTGATCACTTCCTGATCAATAGCAGCTCAGCATCCCTAGCCTAGCATCCAGGGGCCTCCAGAGGCCCATCTCAAAGTCAGGCCACCCCATCTGCCAAGGGATGTACGACCACTATAACATCCTGGCTCAGAAGAGAAAGGCCACTGCAGTTAACATCTAGGGGAAAAAGTCCATCATCCTCATAGATAACCACCACTAGAAACTGCTAAGAAATTACTGAAAAAAATTACTAAAAAATAAAACAACACTAATCAGTTTTCAAAGTTAACCTGACTCTACCAGAGCTTTATTTTGGATGTATTGCTAGGATAGGAAGTAGCTATGTGATGCAGGTAACACACATGCTTCAGAAACCAACAGACACTTTCACAACACAGTGAGAGTAACCTGAAAGGACAGACACCTGCTCTAAGTCTGAGGCCCTCTTCATCCTGGATGAGTTAGTCCATTAATGGCTGCTCACTATCAGGTCCCACACTTTCCATGTTTCCTGGATGTTGGTCACACATTTGATGACTTCTGACCAGAACAAATACAGGGGAAAACACAGTGTTGTAGGACTTTTCCTTAGTTCAGCTAAAGATGGGGTCCTTATCACATGGCCACAAAAATTTACGCTCACAGATGATTTGAAGGGTGGGTAAGGCAGGGTTTTATCTGTGAAAAAGAAAAAAAAGGGGGGACAAGGACCCTCACCAAAGCCAGAGTTCTTGCTGGTATGCTTCCCGCCTCATAGATTGAATCCCAGGTTCTACCCAGGAGGACCCTGGCTCCTCCCCACGGCAAATGGAGTGAACTTCTGTGGCTCCACCCCAGTGTGTACTCCTACCAGTGCACAGGCTGGTTGGAGTTTCTCTGGGGACCCCCTCCCACCTGGCTGTCCCATTCTTCCCTCTAAAAAAGTCCATCTAGCTTCCATTAGAATAAGGACAAGGTCTGATCTTAACTGCTTCCTGCTGAAAGGGACCCCTGTTTTGGAAAAATGGCAGTCAGAGCTCCTTCAGAAGCCAATCTAAGCACTCCCAGCAGAAGGGGCCATCGTCAGGGACTCCAGTTGCATGACCATTTGGAGTCTGATGGCCTGAAGGCAAGCAGAGACAAACCATGTTTTTAGAAAACATGTATCAAAATGAAACAAGGGGAGTGTTAAGGACAGCTAAAAAATCCTGAGGCCTTTTACCAGTTTGCACAGGGAGAGGGAGGCCAAAAGCTTGACTGGGAAGAAATACTTTACCCTTTTTTGCCAACATGTTGGGCTTCTGGGTTCCCTTCCCCTGAGTCCAATCCTGAGCCAACCAGTTAAAGGTTCAGGAAATTAACTCTTTCCAGTTTGAAGGATGTATCCAAGGGGAGTGTCCCACAGTATGGAGACACAATTACCTAACTGTGAACAGAGAACAGAGGAGGAGAAAGGGAAAAAGGTGTTTTTCAAAGGAGTCCCAGGAGTTCAGGATACATTCGAAAGGGGTACAGACTGCAGATGAATGGTTACTCATCTAGAAAGAGGGGAGCAGGCGTCCTTGGTTCCCTTTTTTTCCTAGCAGATACCCAGGGTACATGAGGGAGAGAGGGAAGAGTGTTCTCTTTCCCTCTTCCATCCTTGCCTCCCAGAGTCCTGGGAACCTTGGCAGGTGCTACATGGGTGCCAAGGTGGCTTGCACCCATGAAGCAAGGGGGCCTACCGGATAGGAATCACCTACTCTTACCCACGTACACCCTGATGTCAGAAACCTTGGATTCCTTAGACCTCATTTATGCCATGGATGCTAACATGGCCTTTGAAGCTTGGCTTAATTGGCAGGAATCAGCCACGCTCACCTGTGCTGTGCCTTTTAAATTCCATTATCATCTGCCTCTGGATTCCTCAGATCCAGTTTTCCTTCCTAGGGCTTTGACCCGAAGCTTGGAATTGAGGTTGGGACAAAAATGTGTCTCAGCGGGGACTGCACGAACTCCTTATTATAAGCCGAATGCTAAGGTGAAGCTGTGGAACTGAGTCCTCCTCCGAGGGAGAGAAACGGATGTCCTGTGATACACCCAGACAACTGGTAGTTACAGTTATGCCTGTAGGGTTTGGGTGCATGGTGCTTGCTTTCGTTAGCTCCCCTGGTCTTACTTTCCCAAAAGGCGACCTCTGAGAGATGGGCATCCTATTTATTCCATCCTCTAGCAGGATTTGCAGGATACCTCCTCAGAACTAGGATATTGATCCAGAGTTTTGCATTACCTGTCCCTTTTGTTCTTTCTGAGCTGCAGCCAGAGATTGCTGGTTGGTTTACAGGAAAAAACAGATTTAGTCTAAAATGTAGGTGAACACCTAAAAACAACTGAGTTTAGGATTTAATGACATATACGTTTTAAAACATAATTTCTCTCTCTTCAGTCCTCACTTTTTGTTAAAAAAAACAAATCATAGGACTCAGTGGTTTGCAAAATAGACTTCAGTCTTATATTTGACCTGATTATCTGCATAAAGTATAGCAAGAATAAGTATTTCTACATAGGCCTTTTGGATTGGTTTTGACAGAACTCTGTTCTACAAGGAATCTTAGATAAGACCTTTTAAAGCTGAGCCCAGCCATAGGTTTGTATCCTCAAATACCAGCGAGTTGGGTGATCCTCTCCTCTTACAGTCCCAAGATAAACTTGGAGCTCCTGGACCTGTTAGAAAGTGACATTCTTTACTGACCACAGGTCAGGAATCCTGTACAGGGACTGCGCAGGCAAGGGTATGAGGCCAGTTTCCCCAATCGGCTTTTATTGGCTCTGCAAGTCGAAATTGACTCCTTAAAGCGAAGCATACCCTTCCAGTCAAAGCCTTGGTAAAATTATCAGTTTTTTCAATTGCGTCCTGTTGCAAAAGAAAAATGGATTCTTATTGCACTGATGCAAACAACTATATTGCCATACGTTAACAATATTCACAGTTTCCAAATTCTACAGGAACCAGACAGAGAGAAACAAACATGCTCCAAATTTTGCTCACCAGAGTATACCTTGCATAATTATTAAATGCTGTAAATAGTTCAAAGTAAGTTTCTTTGACTCTGAAAAGCAAAACAAGGATCAACAATATTCCAAGCAAAAGTCAAAAAGGTTGCTTCAGCTTTCTGAGTTCAGTCCATTTAGTTCTTGTTTTGCTTCAGTTCATGAACACTTCAGCTGTTTTTGAGTCCTGTACATTTTTCTTTATTCCAATGTCACAATCTCCAAAGTTATCAGACAGAAGCCTGTATTTGAGAGCACCTGTCAAAGTCCTATAGCTTATTATAAGCCATCTTTTGAAAAGGATTAAAACAAGACAACAATTGTCTGTGAATAGCAAAATGTCCAGGATACTTACAGTCAGAAACGTAACTGACAAAGAAGTTTGGTTATCTCTGTGGTTTACAATAACATAACAACCTTAATTATGATTGAGAGTATATACTTAGACATTATAATTTTAGAAATCCCATATACTCTTGGAACATACATTAGCATTATTCATAAAAATATAACCTAAAGAAGACTGAACATCATTTTGGCAATCCCACGTACCTAACTAAACATGTCAAATAATCCTGTTGACCTCTTTTCTGGATGTTTCAGGGGCCCTCTGAAGTATCCGAAAAGCCAAGTGTCAGGAAAGACAATTTTGAAATTGAAGTTTGATTTTGGAAAGGCTGTTAAATACGTTTGTTATGAAATAGAATTCCAGATTACCATGTTATTTATGTTGCCAAAATGATGACTCAGAAATTTTAAAGCAAAAATCTTTTAAAATCCTTTACAAATTTTGCCAAAGAGCAAATTAGCACCTTAAGAAAACCTTGTTGTGTTTTTATTTCAATGATCAATTTACAGAAAAACCTACAAGATAGAAATATAATGTAATACCTTTCTGCAATTTAGTCAATTTGTTCACATAGAGAACCTTTTCTGCAAGATTAATTTCCATAGTATTTCCTCCACTTGTTTGAACCTTCAGCTTTATCTTACCTAATTTAAAACAATCCTTTAACCCTAGGCAAACATTTACATTTCCAAGCTTTCTTATAACCTTTTACTAAAAAACACACTTTACTATTCTCACACATCTTCCATGTACATCTATTTTTCAGTAGTTTCAGTTACATGTTATAATGGTAACTCCTAGCCATTTTTAACTCTAATGTAAAACCTTTTGTTTTAATTGTGTGCTAAATGCCGCCAAGGTTTCCTTCTTAATTCAGGGTGTGGTTAGTTCCAAACATCTCCAGGCCCTACCAATTGTGAAGCAGGCAAGACAGACAGTTCTCAAAACAAAAAAAGTAGTTTATAACCTTAAAACATTTAGCAAACCTTGCATCTGACCTGCATAATTTAGTTCACCTATTTACATTTTAATAACACCTGCATTTTACCAATAATCTTTAAGGCTATTTTTATTTCTCAAACATTAAAAACATGTGAACTTAAAGGTACCACAGCTTTTATCTTCCCTTTAAAAAATATTTGATCCAAGCACTTGTCTTTCTTTAGGCCAAATTAGAGCTCTTTTTACAGATATTTCACACACACACACATACACACACACCTACACAGACAGGAAGGAGAAAACCCAGCCTCTAGGTGGGGTTAAGAGACAGGGCTAGGAAAACATGCAGATATCAAAAAAAAAAAAAGGAACTCATTCCCTAAGGCAGGGTTGCTAAACAAAGCCATGCCCCCCCAGGATGTAAAACAAGAGAAGAGGACTGAGGGTTGCAAGGAAGTTTGCTACAAACCATAAAGGCAAGCAAAGCACAGCAGACTGTCTACAATTTAACACATCCTTTTTCACAATTAAAGCTTTACAGATAATATAAACAGGGATCCTTATTTCTAGCCTAGTAAAACATCTTCTAAAGGTAGCAGGGCGGACCTCTAAAAGCTAACTGCTCATAGGGTGGAGAAGAGGAAAAAAAAAAGCTTAAAAATGCCGGGAAGAACCTCTTATTCTTATGCAACCGGTTCCTCCACCAGGAGAAAAGCTTAATTACTGTCCAACAGAGTTAAATCCCTTGGCTTGGGAAGAAGGCTCCAGCAGCGCGTGACATGGACTGCCAGTCAGCCACCCAGGGAGCCTTGAGCCATGCGTCCTGGCCCTGGCAGGCAGGAGAGGGTGGTGGGGAGCCATTGCTAGCTGGTCCATCCCCCTCCAAAAAGGAAAAGGCCATGAAGACCAAGGCCAACCTTCCCAATGCCTGGGAGCAACAGGAGTGGGGGCATGGTTTCCTGCAAGCTCAGAAATCCGAGGATGAAAATGCTTAGATGCACAACAGTGAGAGGTTTTCAGCATCAACGTTGCACACCAAACATGTTGCAGGACCTTTCCTTAGTTCACCTAAAGATGGGGTCCTTATCACACGGCCACAAAAATTTAGGCTCACAGACGATTTGAAGGGTGAGGCAGGGTTTTATTAGGTGAAAAGGAAAAAAGGGGAAACAGGGACCCTCCACAGAGCCAGGGTCCCTGCTAGTGCACTTCCTGCCTGACAGATTGAATCCAAGATTCCATTCAGGAAGAGGAGGGGCCAGGCTCCTCCCCAATGCAAGCGGAGTAAACTTCTGTGGCTCCACCCCAGTGCACATTCCTCCCAGTGTGTAGGCTGGTTGGAGTTTCTCTGGGGAACCTCTCCCACCTGGATGTCTCAATAGAACGGAGCCTCAAACACTAACCCGTCATCTACAACACATTTATTTGTACAATCCAGAAACTAGCAGGACCAAAATTAGCAACAGTGCCGAGACATTTACTAGCAGCTTTTCCTTCTACCCAAAGGTCAAAGTACTTGAGACATTACCTGTGTGTCTAAGGAGGCATCACACCAGGAAAGCCCCTCCCCCTACTTCCTTCATCTGAGAAAAGAAACCTGTTTACATGCACAGTGCTTAGTGGGTGGGACTCTCCAAAGCAGTGGAAATTCAGATTTAACCTAATGTATATAGGTCTGCGTCATGATGGTGAATTGAAGGTGTCATGGTTTAGCTGGTTTCTCTGGAACATTCCTCTCAGGAGCCCACACTTGTCACACTTCATGCCCCGAAGGGATCAGGTGCTCTGGGATGTCTACCTGGAATACATCTTTGCCTCCTTTCCTAGGTATGGGCTCCAGTAACCACCTGGGGTTTGAAATCACAGTCAGGTACTTCTGCTTCAGGTTGGTCAGTACAGCTTGATTCTCTAGTTCCACAACCTCATCGGGAGTTAAGTCTTCGGGGCATTGCAAAGTTTCCCCAATGTCAATGAGTCCTGTACACAAAGAGAGATACATATGAATGCCTTTCACTTCCATAGCCCAAGGCCTGCCCATGTGACAACACGGTTACTCAAAGTCACAATCAGAGAGTAAGGTGGCATCAGCAAAATGACAAGAAGGCAGTCAAGTCCTTCTTCCACTGCTTTGATAACGAGCCAAACCCGATTCAGGAAATGCTGGGAGAGGCGGGGGAGGGCTCCAGAAAGGCAGAGGAGAGGGCCTTGTCCTCGATGAAGCCACACAAGTAAGAGGCAGGTCCAAGCCAGACTTCCGAGGGCAGCGGTTGCAGATTGGAAGGGCACCAGCCAGGCAGGCAGCCCAACTCTAGAGGCCACCTGACCCATTCGGCGGGCTGGGCTGCTTTTCATGGTCTCTGCCACACATGTGCACTCACACATGTATGCACACACACACATACACACACAGCCAAACACCATAAGCACCACATGCACATGGACCTGATCTGGTTTCTCACTGAGATCAGAAACAGGAACTGAGGCTCAGAGTGGAGAAATGATTTACCAGAGCTCACGGAAGCTAGGCCTGCCAACCCCCAGCCCAGGGCCCTTGCCGTCTCTTTGAAGGTGTGCTGCCAAAGGAAACTGTGGTATACATGCCAATCAGTTCAGACGACAACAAAAGTCCCCAAACTCCCAAGCAAGATCTTGGGTGGCAACTCTAGGCGTTGTCTGCACATTTGGCACATTGTCACTTACCCGCTATCACTCCTCGACCAAACTTCTCCCCCTTCCTGAGCAAAGCCTGAATCTCAGCAGGAGTCATCCCCAGCCTCTCCACCAGCAGCTCCTGCCAGGCATCGTCATCCCAGTCCCTGTGAGCAATGTGGACGGCGATGGTACGGTTCTGCTGGCTGCTCAGCAGGGGACGCCAGCGCGTCTCCACAGTCTTGACTCCATTTAAGACAAGGCCAGCATAAGGCTGCCGGAAGGAGAGGCAGCCAAACTTCATCTTCGCAAGCGCCCCGGGCCTCCTGTGGCCTGTGGAAGCACAGAAGCGTGTCACATGCCAGCCCTCCAAGCTCACGGCAGTGGCCTGACCATACCCCTGTGTCTCTCAGGTGGCCTAAATCCCACTGACCCTGATGGTCCGCTGCTTCCGCCTGTCACTGATGTCCCACGCCACGGCAGGCCCAAGGGAAGGGGCTGGGATTCGGCTGACTCAGGATCATCCCACAGAGTCTTTGGGGCGGTCTGGAGTAGGGCAGAGACAGCAAGAGGAAGGCACAGGCAGGATAGCATGTGGTTAGTGCTATGACAGAGGTCACCGAGCCCTAGGGCAACACAGAGGACAGAGGGCCCCCTCGGCCTAGCCAGAGTGGAGAGTCGGGGCTGGTGTTAGCCGTCTTCCAGCACACAGGGACAGTCCCAGGCTCTGCTTCTCTTCCTTTCCCCCTGCTGTGCTCTGCCAATACTCTCAGTGCCCTGGCCCTGCCGCCACCAAGGCACTGACCTTCCCAGCTCCTACTCCAGGGCTGCTGAGCCCACATCGTTGATATCCAATCTCAGCTCTGCTCTCAGGATGCACTGTGACCTCAGATGGCCCTCAGTCATATATCTCCTCTCCACCCCTCTGGGTACCACCTTCCTCAAGCCCCTTCCCCCAACACTGCTCTCCACTGTCAGCAGATGCCCCTGACCCAATCTGAGCGGAGAAAAGAAGAATGATAATCAGAACAACTGGCACCCCCACACACATGCCTTCCACGTGTCAGCCTCTGGGATGGCACGATCCTTGGATCATCAGATTGAATCTTCAAGTGACCCAGCAGGGTCAGTGGTACTGGGAGGCCTACTCTATGGCTGAGGAGAATGAGGCACCAGCCCAGCCCACGGTCACACGGCCTCTGACTTCCCACAACTCTTGCCTGGCCTCCTGCGTGTGTGGCTTGGGAGAGGGTCCCCTCCTCCTGCATGGAGGACAGCCCTGTGCCTCGGCAGGAGCCCTGGGCTTGAAGCCAGAACTTCAGCCCAGTCATAGACTCTTGAGATGCCTCAGTTTCCACATGGCTGTGAGGATGGGAAATAAGGCACCAAGAGCACCCAGCCCAGTACTTGGCACCTAAGAGAACACTCACAAACAGTGGCTCCCCTCACCGTCGTCATCATCATCAGGCCTGTGGCTCCGTCCCATGGCCCTGAACTCCACCCTTGAGCTGCCCCCCTCCATTCTGGTTACTATCTCTCTGTCCTTCCTTTCGGCACATAAACTCGACATCTAATACATTCTATGATCTTAAGAAAATACACCCACCCTCATGAGACAAAGCCCTGACAGGACCAAAGCTGCCTGGTATTCACTCCTTTCCCAATCCGTAGTGCAGCCTTCTGAGCGCCAGATCTCCTGCTCTTCTCCCGCCTCTGGGGTGAGCTGCCCCAGCCAAGCCGGTTGCCTGCTGTGCTCTGGACCCTGCTCCTCTGGCTCACTCCGGGCGCTGGGTGCCACCGGCCACCATCTATGCTCGCTCAGCATCCCTACTCTGAGCACACGCACGCCTCCTGCTCTGCCTCCCTTCTCTTAAACCCTGAACAGCCGAGACCTCAGAAAAGCTGTCTACATGCACAGTCTCTACTTCCTCTCTGAACCTTCTGTCCCCACCCCCACCTTTCTCTCTCTATTCTCCACCCCCCCACCCACTCCACTGACTGACCTATCCCCACAAGCACCCATGGCCGGCCTCATGCCAGTCCTGTCTTCATCTTATTCCATGCTCGGCAGCCCCAGCAGGGCTGAGCACACTCCTTCCCTCCTTCCGGGACCCCCACATTGCTCACCAGCCTGCTCTGAATCCCGCAGTGCAGGGCCACGCCCCTTCAGACTCAGCCTTAGGTGGACAGGCCTGTACATACTCAGGACCCCAACCACCACCACCAAGTCCACCTCCCTTCCACTGTGAGTGGCATCACCAGCTACGCAGTGTTCCTGCCCCAGACCTAGCTGCTCTCTGCCCTCCCTCTCTGCGGCCCACATCCCGTGGCACTGTGTCCAAAACCGACACTGAATCTGATCTCTTTCCATAATCTCTATGGCCACAATTCCAATCCAATCCCCTAAAACCCCCTGCCTTCTAAAGAAGTCTCCTGATAGCACCCCCACTCCCGTCTCAGCCCTTGTCCTCTGCACTCTTGTGACCACACTGCCATCAGAATGATCTTGGTACAGGGACAATGAGATTATGTCACTCCTCTACTGAAAGCTTTCAAGGGCTCCCTGCCCCAACTAGAACAGAATCCACACTTCAGGACACTCAAGGTCCCTCCTGATCTGTCTTCCCACCCCAGCCATGTCCTCTCCTCTCCCCTTTATTCACCACCCTAGAGCCACAGGGGCCTTCCATCCCGAGGGAACATGCCAAGCTTGTTTCTACCTCAGGTCCTTTGTCAGTTCTGATGGGTTGCATTGTGTCCTCTTAATGCGTATGTTGAAGTCCTAAACCTCAGAATGTGGCCTTATATATAAAGACAGAGTCATTACAGTGGCAATCAAGGGAGACTGAAACCATTAGGGTGGACTCACATCCAATGTGGATGGCGTCCTTATGAAAAGGGGGATTTCAGAGACAGTCATGCACACAGGGAGAACACCATGAGAAGACGAAGGCAGAGATCAGGGAGATGCTTCTACAAGCCAATGAGTGCCAAAGATTGCCGGCTAGCCGCCTGCAGCTCAGAGACACGGCAGACCAGACTGTCTTTCACAGCCCACAGAACAAACCAACCTGGCCAACACTTTGATTTCAGACTTCCATCCTCTAGAACAATGACTGTCTGTTGTTTAAGCCAGCCCCTTTATGGTCCTTTGCTTCAACCATCTTGGCAAACTGCTGTTCCCAACACATCTCCACAGGATAGGGCATGAGTTTTCCATTTGACAGCACATCAAGTCCATTCTTTCCACCTGACAATCTTCATCTACCTTGTTTTTCACTGCCTGTGTGATATCCCATTGTTGGCCGTCTCATAATTTGCCTGACCATTCCTCCACTGACGGAGAGTTACAAGCTGCTCCCCACTTTTGCCACTAGAAATGATATTACCTCTAACGCTGTATGAAGACATGCTGAAGGGAATGCCTCGGCCGCCTGGCATGCCCATCTTAGATGCTGATATCTGCCAGCAAATGACTTTCCACAAAGACTCACCTGTGTATCCTCCAACAACCCATCCATGGTGCCATTTCCTCATACACTTGTGGCCCCTGAGCATCATTATTCTCCTGATGGGTGACAAAACATCACCAGGTCCCTAAGTTCTGGATTACTTCTGACGGAGACTGAATGTCTCCCACAGGGCCTGGCCACTTCCATCGGGATACATGGCTACAGTAAATGCCTCTTTTCTGCCGCCCAGTTTCTTAGCCAACCCTTTTCTCATCATCACCACAAAATCAGAACAAAGGCAAACTGTGTGTGTGTGGAATCCCTAGTAGGAACTGATGTAACTGAAAAGGCAAGAAGGAGTTGAGTCCCCTCCTACCTGGTGCTGCAGAGAGTACCTGCTTTGCAGCCAAAGGAGAAAACACTCTTCACTTAGCTTCTTTACCTGCACAACAAGGAAGATAAAGAGGAAAGGTCATTAAGTGCAAGACAGCAAAGCTGGTTAATGGCCCTAGGAAGGTCTTCTACTCAGCAGGCATTGGAAACCAAGAAGAGCTGAGAGGGCTGGTCCTAAGAGTAACACACATGTGCACCTCACTCACGATTTGGTTCTGCTAATCATAGCAGTGGGACCCTCCGCATCTGTCTGGGTCACAGGGTGCACCAGCCCGCAGGGCAGAAAATCATTTCAGCAAGTTGAGTCACATTCCTACAGCTGAGCACGCTCCATCCGAGGGGAGAAAAATGCCACTTCCCCTCCCATTGTCACCGGCCGAGGCTTTGGGGGGCCTAAATCCCATTGTCCACTGTTTAATTCTGGGTAGGTCATGCTGAGCACGGGGCCACAGGCCACAGAGCTGTGCACTGCCCGGCCTCGGTTCCAGGCGAACTTAGGGGGCCAAGCGGTAGGCAGGGAAGTCCGGGCCGAGGTGGGGTCGCTGTGTGTGGAGCAGCACTTGCAGACGCTCGTCGCAGGTACACGCGCTTAGAAGGAGGGGGGCCGAGACGCTGGCGAGAGCAGGGGACACGAAAGGGTGCCTCGGACGCGCCCCGCACGGGTTCCCTGCCCCAAACCCAGGGGAAACCCCAGCCCTCAGGCACCGCCCGCAAGAGGGCTGAGCACACAGGCTCCGGCACCACGGGCCCTGGTACCTTTAAAGGGCGGCTAGTCTCACGGCCTCCAGACCCTGCGAGTCGTGGGCGTACAGGGTCGACTCTGGCTTTTGGCCACAGGGAAGAACAGTCCTCCGCCTCCTCACGACCCAGCGAGGCCACCGGAGCCAGCGAGGAGACGTGGCCGCAGTGAGAAGAGAGAGCAGCCGGCTCGTGTCAGGGCTGCAAGGTAGCTGCCGTTAACTCCGGGAATCCGGGCGCCAGTGACAGGTGCTAACGGTCCATAACTCTTCCGCTTTCAATCAGCTCCCCTAATCCTTTCCGCAAAGAACGTACGTGTGCACGTAATCACGCAAGTACGTACACCACGCACGTACGCAGGAGGCACGTACTCAGCCACGCCTATAGACCGCCAAGTCGTTAGGAATCCACGTATCACGAAGCCACGCACTGACGTCATCACGCACGTACGCACGCACTGGCCGCCGGGAGACGCTGTTCAGTTTACCGGATCGTGACGCGCGCCAGCCAACCAGGCCAAGGACAGGGGAGCTCGAAACCGGCAGCCTGGACCAAGAACCGGAAGGAGGAAAAGGAACCCGAGGGAGGAAGAGGAAGAGGAGGGGCAGGACGAGGCCACCAGGCAGGAGTTTTAAGCCCAGAGCTGCGAGACCAGCAGGGAGGAGCTGAGAGAAACCATTGGGGATGGGCTGGGGCGCGGGGCTGAGAGGAGGAAGGCGGAGCTGGGGGAGGGGAAGGGTGGGAGTGGGAAAAACCGCTGGGGCGTGGTTGAGAGCGGGGCGGGGATTAGAGGGGGGCCGGCGGGGCTGAGGGAAACCACTGGAGGCGGGTTGTGGGCGATCTGAGCGATGAGAGGCTGTAGGAGGAGCTCGTGGACTCCTGATAACGAGCGCGGGGAGGGAGGGGGCTGATGAGAGGACAAAGGTGGGGCTGAAAGAAACTACTGGGAGGGGCTGGGGGCAGGGTTTTGAAGCTGGAGCAAGAAAAGCAGGGCGGGGCTCGG
>NW_012101801.1:122933-126276 GCF_000951045.1 Mandrillus leucophaeus
TGAGGAGGGGCTGGGGGGCGGGGCCTTGGAAGCAGATGCGGGAGGGGCGGGGCTGAGAGAAACCACTGGGGAGGGTCTGGGGCCCGGGATTTGGAATCAGTGGCGTGAGAAGGGGCAGTGGGAGAACTGAGCGAGGAGCAGCTGCGGGAGGACCCCCGCGGACTCCTGAGAACGGCCTTGGGGGAGCGGGGGCTTGGAGAGGTGTAGGGTGGAATCACGAGAAAGCTCTGTGGGAGGGCCTGGTGCACAGCTAAGCTGCAGGGTGGAGCTGAGGGAAAGCCGGGAGGTCCCAGAGGAGGAGAAGGGCGGGGTTGTGGCAAAGCGCTGTGGGAGCAGATGGGGCGGGGCTGCGGGAAAGAGCTGGAGGAGGAGGAGCCACGCTGAAGTAACGCAGCATGTGAGAATGGCGTGGGAGGTGCTAGTGCAGAGCTGAAAGAAAGCTGAAAGGTGCTGGAGTGGGCAGAGGGGTAGGAGAAGCGTGACGCGACTAGAAGAGGCGGAGCTGGGAGCGGTGATGAAGGGGGAGCAGGGCGGGGCTGTGGGAAAGAGCTGTGGGAGGAGAAGGTGGGGGTAAGAAGCTGGGGCTGTGGCTGCAGCGGGAACTGTGCCAGAGCTGCTTGGGGAGCCGCATGCAAGAGGAGGGCGTAGTTGTGGGAAAGAGCTGCGGGTGGAACTAGTTAAGTGCTGGGTGGAGGGGGGCGGGGGCGGGACAACTGGGGCGGAAGTGTGGGAGGAACTGCTGGGGCGGAGCTGAGGGAGGAGGAGCAGGGGTGCAGAACAGCTGGGGTGGAACTGTGGGAGCAGCTTGAACGAAGCTGCAAGAAGAGAAGTTGGGGACGGAGTTTCAAGAGGAAAAACGGGGGGTGGAGATGCTGGTGGAGCAGAGCCGAAATGGGGATGGACCTGAGGCCCTTCTGTGATGCACCCTTAGGCAAGAGTCCAAACTTGCGTGCGGCGACCTAACGGCCCCTCCAGTGTCTACCCCCAGAGGACATGGAAGTAGCAAGAAGGGCGGGAACACTTGCCTGGGTTCCATGCAGCTCTAGGCTAAGTCTTGCAGGGCTGTGTGCCCCCAGGCCTGCTCTCCTGTGTCCTAGTCGCTGTCAGTGCCTGCCAGTGGGGTCCAGAGGGACCTTCTTTTTGACGCCTCTTTTGCAAGTGATGAGAAACATCCACACTCTTAATGTCTTGCCTCCTCCGACCTAAGTCGCCCCACACACAGCCCAACTTCCCTGGCAAACTTGCTTTTCAAACTCTTCTCCATCTCAGTCAGGGGCTCAGATTCTGTAGTGCTGCCATGCTTTACTCCTCTGTCCCTCCCCTTATCTAGTCTCCCGCATTGACTTTATAAGCAAGTTTTGAGTCCCTGCCTCTGGAGTGCCTGATGAGACAAAACTGCTCCTCGTCCTGCATCCCCGCTGCTACTTCCAGAACTCAGAGCTCGTGGTCTGGAGCCTGCACTGTTCCATGAGCCTCCTGACCAACCTGGAAGCCTCTGTCTTTCCTCCCTCAGGTCTGTCCTCCACATTCCTTTGGCTCAGTTTCTAAGTCACAGAACTGTCCCCAACAATCCTCTAGTGAAAACGCGGCCGGGCCTTCTCAGGTTTAAGTCCTAACAGTTCAGGGAGTCGGCTCAGGTCTCCCCACCCTTAAGCCGAACACTCTTTGGGTTCACGCTGTGCTGTTTAGTCACTGGTCCCCACCAGCCTGCTGTTCCAGGTCTCCTTGCTTTGCACCGTTAGTTCCCATGGCCTTGTCCTGGTGCACTCCTGACCTCCTTCAAGACACAACTTTAATGTCACCTTCACAGCCCCACCCCGTGTATTAGGGACTTTTGTCTCCAGCTCTGATAGCATTTTCTACATCCCCCATTCCCACTCCACATTAGGCTCTTGCAAGCCCTGGTGGCAATTGCTCTGTAAGAGTCTGGCTGCCGCAGGGTCTCTTGAGTTCCTTGAAGGAACCGCTGGTGTTTTACTCATTTCTGAAACTGGGTGCCCAGGGCACAGTATCTGCTTAGTAAGTGTTTAATCAGCAAAGGGCTGCTTTCTTGTTTTTTCTAGTGAGATGCACCTACTTCTCCCTGGAGAAGCTTGAGGAAGCAGGAATACTGAAGATGAGGTGAGGAGGAGAGGGTCCCTCTTTATGGGATGTAGGCCGTAGGGCTGCAGGGGACCTTCAGATCACCAGTTACAATTCCTATGCATGCTAGCATCCCCTCCTGGGTTCCTTCCCCCCAAGAATGGTTGCCAGCTTCTGCCAAACACCCCAGAACCTGCTGGGAGTGGTTTCAAATCATGAGTGAGGATCCCCGGGATGGTGGGTTGCTGTTGCTCCGCGTGTAGCGTCTTGTATGAAGAACTAGAACTTGCATAATGAGCTGGATAGTCACCGTGTGGCTGCTAGCGGGGAAGCCCATGGTGGCCACATAAGGGCTCCCTTTTCCAACTCTCCCAGCTGCCCCTCACTCTCACTCCTGGGTGTGCTGGGCAGTGGGGTGCAATGCGCACGTGGGTGCACACTCTCCCTGAGACCTCCCACAGAGGTCTCATCTGTGGTCGGAGGAGGAGAGGAAGTCCAAGTAAAGCAGCCGCAGCGGTGAGTGGGCCTAGGAAGAATGGCATCACCAGGCCAGGTAGGGATGCGGGTGGTGTTCAGCTATCCCTGAGAAAGGGACCAGAATGCACCTGAGTCTTCATTTTCATTCCCAATAGCAGGTCAGCACCAGACCCGAAAACGCTCTGATTTCTGCCCTCCACGCCATACTCTCTTCACCTGCTGCCTCCTCATTCCTCCCATTAACAATGTCCTGGCAGGAACAAGACTTTCCCCTCCCTCTCTGCTTGTCTCTTAGCAGATCAGGTCGGCCTTCACCTCCCCAGGCCCGTCCTGCTCCTGCCTTCCCCTATGGGGCCCTCCGTGGATGCTCTGGAGCCCCAGGCAATAGCCAACTGCGGGCGTGTGGAGCCTTCTCGGGTTCCTTGCTGTGCTCCCATGAAACCGCTCTGCTTGGCTGCACCCCACTAGCACACACTCAACTGACCCCAACTCCTGGGGCTGGGGGTGTGTCTCCTCAAAGTCTGCTTTCTTCTTCAGGCCTTGCTTGCATGCCCATTGTGCTACACGTTGTGTCTCTTTTAGGAAGTCCTTGTCTTTTCCAAAGATCCTGCTTTGCAGCTGACCGTACCCGCTGCCGTCTCCGCCAGGTTACTGCCTCCTTCCTGAAACCACAGCCCCACTCAGGTCTTCCTTCCATCCTAATCCCTGGGGAGCCCCCTGCAGAGCTCCCTGTCCATCCCAGTGGCCTTCTGAGCCTTGCCTCCCCTCCCCTCCCCTCCCCTCC
>NW_012101801.1:126399-127657 GCF_000951045.1 Mandrillus leucophaeus
TCACCTCTCCCTCCATGGCAGGCTAGCCTCCCTGGCTAGAGCTGTCCCCTGGGAATTTGCCGTCACTTTCCCTCTCTGTGCTCAGCATCCCTGGTTGAGAGGTTTAGGAGGAAGAGGAGAGGACGAGAGGAGGAGAAGAGTCCCTCTCTTCCGCCCACATGCTCCCCTAGGGAAGCATTCTTTTTGCTCAGCGTGATTTCTGTGCGACTCCTCCTGTTTTCTGAGCCTGTCACCGCCTTCCTCTTCCCTTGGCTCCCCACTGACACTTTCCAGAGTGCAGCCACCTCCCCTCACTGTGCTTTTTTGACTCTGAGGCCCAGGAGGAAGTTGCCCTCCTCTGGAGAGGGTTCGCGTTTGATCCAGCCTAGTGTTCTGGGGCACGGCCAGTCTGGGATCGCTTTGACCCTAATTCACGGTTTTCCTTCAGATGCTTCTTGTTCAGCCTGCCTTCCTCGTCTAGGAAATGGCTTTTGCCTGTTTCTCTTTTTCTTTTCCTTTTTTTTTTTTTTTTAGATGGAATTTTGTTCTTGTTGCCTAGGCTGGTGCAATCTCGGCTCACCACAACTTTCGCCTTCCAGGTTCAAGTGATTCTCCTTCCTCAGCCTCCCCAGTGATGGGATGACAGATATGCACCACCATGCCTGGCTAAGTTTGTATTTTTAGTAGAGATGGAGTTTCTCCACGTTGGTCAGGCTGGTCTGGAACTTCGACCTCAGGTGATCCACCTGCCTCGGCCTCCCAAAGTGGTGGGATTATAGGCATGAGCCACTGTGCCCGGCTTGCCCATTTTTCTATTGAGTCACTTGCTTTGTTGGTATGGAGTTGTAGGAGCTCTTTCTGAATTCTGCCTCAAACCCCATGTTGGTTTTTTTGTATTTCAGAGACCACATCCGCCCAGGGGCTTACTCTTCCGTCTCTTTGCAGGGCTGTTTTGGACTCAGTATTCACCTAAGCACTCCAAATTGTAAGTAATCCCAGAGGTCATGGAGTGTCCCACTGCCCCTCCTTCTGGAGGCTGTGGCACCTCCCCCAAAGAGGAGGTGCTTGCATGTGTCCAGTGCCCTGCCCATTAGATTAGACAGGGCTCCCTTCTTTGCTCCCTTGCACTCATTTGTCCGCCTTTTAGCTTTCCTTTTCTGCCCTGGACTCACACAGGGTCGCGTGAACGTGTGGTGTAGCAGGAGGAGACAGGTAAAGTGGAGGAATAGGAGCTGGAGGGGAGCAGGAGGAAAGAAAAGAGGAGGGGGAGGGGGAAGAG
>NW_012101801.1:128189-135367 GCF_000951045.1 Mandrillus leucophaeus
TTCTGTAAGACACTCCGCTGTGGTCAACCCTGGCCTGCAGAGGATTCCCGCGCTGGATCTCTGAGGGATGCTGGCGCCCTCTCTCCAGCACATTCCTGATGCCTTTGCTGACGCATGTGTCCTCTGCGCCCTCTCCTGAAACATGATCCTCCAGGGTGTCTTCTGGCCTCACGTCTTCTGTCCAGTTCCAGCAAACTCACTTTGCTTAGCCTTTGAATCCCTTCCTTCACCATCTGCCATGACAATTCGGGCCTTTCACCGTCACTCAGGCCTGGACCATCACTGATGCCCATCCCATGCCATCCACAGGGTTGCCCCATCCCTTCGGCTCCCTACCAGGGCATTCAGTTGTGTTGAGCAGCAGAGTGTCTCCAAGTCCCTTGTGTAGTTTTCGTTTCCGGCCCCCACTGGTTGAGCTGCATCCGGGTCCCATCCCACAGGGACCCCCCTGGCCGCTGCAGGTGCATGCTGATCCTGCAGCTCCTCAGGGGTGTCATCGCTTTCCCCCTTCCCAGACCCAGCACACCCTGCCTGCGCAGCTCTGTGCTGCACCTTCACTCTAGTCACGGGTGTGGCAGTCAGCTCACCAATTCCTCCTGCTTCCCTGGGACTCGCTGGCTTTTAGCACCGCAAGTCCCTCAGCAAACTGGGACTGTTGATCACCCTACCCGGCAGCCAGTGATAAGGTGAGGGCCACTCCTGGGAGGGAGGACACCTGTGGGGAAAATTCTTGTGTTACTTATTTCTCCTTCGGGATAGGGTGCCTGCAGTGCTTCATGGGAGGGGGTGGGCTGATGCTGCAAGCTCAGAAGTTTCAAGGGCATCTAGGGAGACCAGATATTCAGAGACCTCCTCCTAGATGTGCGTGTTCCATGTATCAGGGATGCAGGTTTTCCCAGCAGGACTTGTGTCATTGGCATGACAGACCTGCCTTGGCTGAGCGTTCAGCTGTCTTTGGAGTTCAGCCACCTTAGCAAGTCCTGGGTTTGTTCTTCAGACTTTGCTGCTTGCCCATTGCTTGGATCGGGGGCTACTTTGTAAACCACCAGGAAGACTCCAGTGTTTCTGCTTAATTTTTAGATGTTTGTTAATTGCCCTTGGCCTCTCATTAATCCCGGTGGGTCCTTCAGGAAACATACCGTTCCCTGAGTTTTCATTTCCAGGCATCTGCCCTGCCTGGATCTCCTCGCCTTCCAGGAGCTTCCTCTTCACAAGCCGGCCATCCCAGCAAAAGTTCTAACATCGAAGGTCTAGCAACTAGCCTGCCATCTTGTGCCTAGAGCCACCTGCGTGCCACCTACCCCCGAAGATGGGAACCTCGTTGCCAGTTGGGGAGATGCAGGGCAATCCTGTACCAAGACCCCATCTTACCACCTGTTTTCTCGGACCACTCTGGAACCCACTGTCTCAGATTGGGTCCTCCAGGAAGCAGACTGTGAGAGGGAGTTGGCAGGACCAAAGGTTTACTGGGGCTAACTAACCCTCAGGAAAGGGACAGGAAGGAAGCAGGGCTGGAGAGCAGGTTGAGCCCGACCTGACAGTCTTGAGCAGCCCAGCAGGGAGGTGTGGAGCAAGGGTTGCCCACTAGAGGGGCCTGCATTGGGCATGGGTGGTGGGGTCCACATGGTACCTGGCACACAGCAGGCTGTGCAATCCATATTAACTGCCTGGATGAATTAATGCCCAGGAAAGGTGCCCTGGAGAACGGGTCTGTGCTGAGCACAATAGGGAAGGGCCCAGCATCTGCCTTGGCATAGGCAGAACTGTGCTGTGCCCTGCAACAGGCCACCTGAGAGCTGCTGTCATCTTGTGTGTGCATTAGACAACTGTCAGGGGCATGAAGGGGATGTGCTTCCAGGGCATTTGCTGGCAGGGTGTCTCGTGATCTCTTGGTATTGGTGTGAGCACAGCCTGGCAGGAGAGGGCAGATCTCAGTGCAAAGTATCATGTCAAAAAGCAGATCGAAGCCAGGCCCCCTCCTGGAAGAGGCTCCTTGAAGGTAGGTGCACACTCATGTCTTTGTTACTTGTAAGGGGGCATCTTACAGGCAAGAGGAGTTAGGTGAATGTGAAGAGGAAGGAACTGCTCACTCTGGGCAAGGGGCTGGGGGAGGCTTCGTAGAGGTGTGGGTGTTTGAGCTGGGCCTTGAAGGTCGAAAGGGTTTTGTTAGGTGGGAAATGGGGGAAGGACAGCCTGAAGGGGTTAGGTACCTTCAAGGAGCCCAGAGAAGGTTGGTGGCTGGAGCAGACCCATTCGTAGAGTGAAGTCATGGGAGAAGAGGCTGGGAAACTAGATTGGGTCCAACTCCTAAAGGCCCACTGAAGGAGTATGGGTTGCACGCTGGGTGCAGCAGGTGAGTGTCCTCACTTGGGTTTCACTGTCAGCATTTTTAAAAGGCAAACTGGTTCTCTTCCTGAGAAGAATTCATTGATTCACTCATGTGGCCAGTAAGTCATCTGGGCCAGAGGTGGGTGGGGAGATGATCGGGGTGCAAGTGTCACCTTCAATCACAGCATAATTGCCCTTGCTTTCTTATCTCTCATTTAGATATTTCAATACTTGCTCAGGTTTCCTGTACCCTCCTTCATTCTCCCTTCCCAGCCATACTACTTATGGGGAGACTTTCTCTTTATAAAATGACCGTTAGTCTTATCAAATTAATCCTAAAGTAGTACCATCAATTTCCCCCTAAAATACCAACAAGACCCCTGCTTGAAACTACTTGTACATTAGGGACAGAGAAGAGTTCATGAGAATCAGCATTTTCTGAGGACTCCATCTGTCTTCTGAGAGAGAGTTCTCCTGCTGGTGCCTCCTCTGTAGTAAAGCAAAGGTAACATTCCTGCAAGGCTTTGAAGCTTATAACGTACTTGCCTTTAGGTTCTTGTGTTGTGTTCTGGGTCAGCAGGAATGCCTCTCCAGGTGCTTTTTCTCATCCTAATGTGACAATTCTTCACAGGCTCCTGGGACCACATTATCATTCTCTTCACTCAAGAGATGAGGATGCTGAAATTCAGAGAGGGGAAGTGATTTGCCTCAGCTTGTGCTGTAAGTGATCAAGGCAGGACTCAACCAGTCTTTTTGACCCTGACTATGGTGATGTGATCTCTGTACCCACAAGATAGTGGTGGAATGGTGGAGTATGGTACCTAGAAGGCCCTTTCTAGCTCAGGACACATTTGATGGTGTGACTGTTTAGGAATTCAGTCCTGACCAGTTTAAGAGGTTGTGATTCTTAGCTGTCTCTGGCTCCTGGTTTGCCCAGTTTAATTCTGGCCTGCTCAGCAAAACTTCTCTCTGTTTGTGGTCCAAGAATCCTGACATCTCTGAACTAGTCCTCGTCCTATCCACTCAATATCGACAGAATCTCATGATACATCCTCCTGGCTCAGCCATGGAATAAAGCCAGCTCTGTTGTTTTGATCCTTGTGTTGTGCCCCAGCTTAGGAAGAATAACTCTTCAGGCTGCCTCTCCCATGCTAGGTCACATGCAGGTCACACATTCCCAGGTAAATTTTGCGCTTTGTTTATCTGGAATTTGTCTTAATTTCCTTGTCCTTGTTTCTGATTGTGTACTTTCTTCCGTTCTGTCTCATTATCTGGGCCCTACGTCTTTTCTCATGGTTTCTCTTCTGTAAGTCTCTAGACCCCATGCAAGTACACAGTGAAGTGAGTGAAGTTTAAGATAAACCTTCAGTGTCTCTTGCTTACACAGCCCCTAGCGTCATGGTCCTACAGTTGTATGGTTTGGAAAATCTACAAAAGATACTTTAACCACAGTTGGTTCGGGGAATCTTTCTTTCCACTATGCTGTCTCTATCCCTCTTGCCTGTGTGTTGGGTAGCAATGCAATAACCATGGTCATGTTGGGAATTCAACTAAGGGGACATTAAGTTGGGATTCATTTAGTTTAGGATATAGGGGTCCACAAGTAATTTCATGTATTTCCCAGTTATTGCCAGCTGCCCTTTATTATTGAAATAGCTTGCAGGAATACTTCTGCTTACTATGCTAATGCATCCGGTGTTAGGACAAGAGGGGTGAGGCTGGAGGGTACATTGCAATGTCACTGTGACTTGCAGCACTTGACATCAGGGGTATGTTGGCAGTGGAGGAGAACCAAGATTCACAGTGTACAGCATCAGAAGCTAGTCTGTGGAAAAATCTTCCAGTCATCAATCAGGTGTGTAAAATTGTAAGTGAAGGATTCCATTTTCATTGAAAAGCAAAAGTGCCCTCTTGTCAGGAATATACCCAGTGTACAGTGTACGCAACTGTAAATACAAGATACGTTTATTTGCACATTTGGAAGGGGGTTTTGTAAAATGGCATTTTTCAGAATTCCTGTGATTGTAGGACACGGACCTGTAGGAGGACTAGAAACATTGAATAGTATGCAGAAGAGTTTTGCTGGACAGGCACAGAATTAAACTGGGCAAACCAGGGGCCAGAGACAGCTAAGAAACACAACCTCTTAAATTGGTCAGGACTGAATTCCCAAACAGTGACAACATCAAATGTGTCCTGAGCTAGAAAGGGCACAGTCACAGTTCCTGTGACTGCTACCCTTAGAAAGACCTGCTTGGAAGTTACGCTCCCTGCTGGCATCTGGAAACTTGACTCTCAGAATTTCCCTAGTCAACACTTAACTGATAAGGTGGCTCACTGTGCCTTGACTGTTAATACAAACAATGTAGTTTATGCTGAACACCTGCTTTCTTTCTGGGAGTCTGGAATTTTGGTGCATGCTAGGCAGAGGATGTCTCTGTTACCAAACCCCAGTGTAAACTGTGGGCAATGCGTCTGGGCTTCTCTGGCCAGAAACATCACGCGTGCCACTGCATATTTGTTGCCGAGAAAAGCATGTGCTCTGTGTGGCCCCTCATGGGAGGGAGAAAGCATAAGGAAGTCTGTTCATGGGCTCCTCCAAACTTTGCCTGTGTCTTTTCTGCTTGTGATCTGGCTGTGTGCCCTAAGTACATTGCTGTAATAAATCTTAGTTGTGATTATAACTATATGCTGAATCCCGTGTTTCCAACTATAACAAACAAGAAAAGCAGGAATAACATACTACAGAAGTGCATGAGGCAATTAAGTACTAAAGATAAGTAGCTATTTATGTATTTTTTTCTAAATTTTCAGATGTTTCTAGCATTTGTCAACTTTTTCAAATGTGTGTGTTCTTTTTTTTTCTCATTTTAAATATTGGCTTTTGTTCCCAATTTTATATTGGTAATTTTGCATTCTTATACTTAAAGGCGGCCCCAAATGTTACAAGCTTCAAGCCCCACAAAACCTGGATCTGTGTCTGTCTTGGATCCAAGACTTGCTGCCTCATGTCGATTTTCCTATTGTCACTTCATATTACACAGGTGGGGAAATTAAAACCAAGAGAGGGGAAGCTAACCTTACTTGGCAAAACCGGGACAGGATCCAGTTCTTCCAATTCTCAATTTAATGAATGCTCTTTCCCACTATTCTGTAAAAGTTTTTTGATAACTTGTCTGTAAATATCGGTCATGGTACATTGTCCACTGGGTGGCACTCAAGAGACTGAAATTCGAGTTCCTTCTCTTTGAGTAGATGGCTAATCTTGAACTAGTCCCTTTCCCTCCTGGGACAGATTTTCCCAGTTTGTTAAATAAAGGGGCTGGATTAAATGCTCTTTACAGACCTTTCTCTCTCAGATATTCCCTGAGTTTTTCATTCTAGAAATGCTGGAATCATATAATTGTAATTTAAACTAGTAACGTTCTTCTTGTTCTTGAGTCTTCTTCATCTCTAAAATGGAAATAAAATACATACTTCTCGTAGTTATTATGAAGCTCCTAGCACTGTTCATGGTAGAGCAGGTGATCAAAAGTTGCTTGCATCCTTCTGTCCAATTGGGAACAAAAGCTTTCATGTATAATTCTCACTCCTCTCACTTGGAATCGATCTTATCAGAAAACCTAAAATTTTTTTTCAATCAATTTAGAAGTTTATTTTGCCAAGGCTAAGGACATGCCTGTGACACTGTCTAAGGGGGTCCTGGTGACATGCCCAAGGCGGTCAGGCCACAGGTTGGTTTTTAGGGAGATATAAGACATCAATTGATACGTGTTGAGATGTACATTGGTTTGGTCTGGAAAAGGCAGGACAAATGGAAGTTGGAGGACTTCCGGGTCATAGGCAGGTTCAGAAATTTTCTGACTGGCATTAATAATTGGTTGAGTTCTTATCTAAAGACCTGGAATCATTAGAAGGGAATGTCTGGTTTATGATAAGGAGTTGTGGAGACCACAGTTTTATCATGCAGTTGAAACCTACAGGTAGCAGGCTTCAGAGAGAATGTAAATGTTTCTTAGTAGACTTAAAGAGTCTATTCTATCAGTCTTAAGGTCTGTGTTCATGTTAATGGTAATGAGGCATGTCCGACTCCCCCTTCCCCATCATGTCCTGAACTAGTTTTTCAGGTTAACTTTGGAATGCCCTTGGCCAAGAGGAGGGGTCCATTCAGATGGTTGGGGAGCTTAGAATTTTATTTTTGGTTTACATTCTTTCCTTCTGGCCAGGATTTGTCAGAGGCAACATCAATGGCCAAACTTTTATTTTGTCCCATAGCATTGTGGAGATGGTTTGGCTGCCTGCCCCAGGTCCATCCTGTTCCTTGGTAGGACCACTGTGGCCAAGAGACTTACAGCCAAAAGACTTATAGACAATTTAAATTTTCTAGACCAGACAGGAATGGACGTGGACAGGCATTTATTACTCCTTAACAATTTTTAAGTAATGTAAAAGCCAACAAACAAAAAGTAAAAGGCAAGATTACAAAATTGGCTTATCTATCTTCAACTTCTATGCATTGAGCTACTATACTCTTGGTTTTAATTACAGACTTACAGCAATTGGCTATATAAGCAAACCTAAATTTTAAAAAGAAAAGAAAATGAAGCATACATTTAAAACTTTTTAAACTTTTTTTTTGAAATAGGGTTTCGCTTTGTCACTCAGGCTGAAGTGTAGTGATGTGATCATAGCTTTCTGCAGCCTTGACCTCCTGGGCTCAAGTAATCCTCCCACCTCAGCCTCCTTAGTAGCTAGGACCACAGGCATACACCAGCACACCCAGCAAATTAAAAAAAAATTTTTTTTTTTTTTTTTTTTGAGACGGAGTCTTGCTCTGCCGCCCAGGCTGG
>NW_012101801.1:135432-235465 GCF_000951045.1 Mandrillus leucophaeus
CCTGGCTAGTTTTTTGTATTTTTAGTAGAGACGGGGTTTCACCGTGTTAGCCAGGATGGTCTCGATCTCCTGACCTCGTGATCCGCCCATCTCGGCCTCCGAAAGTGCTGGGATTACAGGCTTGAGCCACCGCGCCCGGCCTCAAAAAAAATTTTTTTAAAGATGAGGTCTCACTATGTTGCCCAGGCTGGTCTGAAATTCCTGGCCTCAAGCAATCCTCCTGCCTCAGCCTCCCAAAGCACTGAGATTACAGGCATGAGCTACTATGCCTGGCCTAAAACATTTTTAATGGAAGTATAATTTGCAAATAGAAAACATGCCCAAATATTAAGTGAATGCACTAATGAACATTCACAACTTAACAAGATAGCCAGCACTTAAATCACAAAATAGAACACCGCTAGGACCTCTTTGTAATACCCTCCAAGTCACTACTTCTGCCCAAAGGTAATTGCTATTTTGCAACATTTTTTATTACTTTACATAAATGGGATCATACACTATGTACTCTTATTACTGTCTGGATTTTTATATTAAATATTGCTTGTGAGATTCATCCATGTTGTCATGTGAGCAATACTTTGTTCTCATTGCCATGTACTGTTCCATTTTATCAGTATACCGTGATTTATTTACCCATTCCACTATTTGTACATACTGGAATTGTTCCCAGGTTTTTGTAATACAAACAAAGCTGCTATGAACATGCTTCGATTTACTTTCTTTGGTGAATATGTGTTACTGTTATGTATATGTCTAGAGGTAAAATTGATGATTTATGGGATATGCATACGTTTAATTTTAGCAGATATTGAAAAACAGATTTCTAAAGCGGCTGTAGCAATTTACATTACCACCAGCAATGTGTGAGTTCCATTTGCTCTCCATCCTTGACAGCACATGTTGTCACTTAGGTGGGTATGCAGGGGGATCCTTTTTTGGCATGTTTACTTATTTTTTTACATAGTGCAAACTGGTGTGGTGTACCGTTTTATGGCTTTTGCCTAATGCCATCACTACAGTTAAGTTACCAAACGATTCCGTCGCCTCAGCAATTGCTTTGTACCTTCTCTTGGTATTCAACCCCTTCTCCATTCTCAGCCTTGGCAGCCGCTGATCTAATTTCCATTCCCATAGTTTTCCAGATTATCAAAGAAACAGAATGATATGGTTGTAACCTTTTGGATGTGGCTTCTTTCAGGTAGCAAAATGCTTCTGAGATTTAACTATGTTGTTGTGTTATCAGTAGTTCATTCCTTTGTGTGTGTGTGATAGTCTCGCTCTCTTGCCCAGGCTAGCGTGCAGTGGTGCAATCTCGGCCCACTGCAACCTCTGCCTCCCACGTTTAAGGGATTCTCATACTTCAACCTCCCAAGTAGCTGGAACTACAGGCGTGCACCACCGCGCCTGGCTAATTTTTATATTTTTAGTAGAGATGAGATTTCGCCATGTTGACCAGGCTGGTCTCGAACTCCTGGCCTCAAGTGATCCACCTGCCTCTGGCTCTCGAATTGCTGGGATTGCAGGTGTGAGCCACTGCACCCAGCCCAGGAGTTCATTGCTTTTTACTGCTGGGTCATATTACATTGTATAGATGTACCACATTTTGTTTATGAGTCCTATAGTTGAGGGATATTTGGTTTGTTTCCATTTTTTCTCTATTATGGATAAATTGTTATAAACATTTGTGTACAGGGTTTGTGTGAACATAGTTTTTATTTCTTTTGAGTAAATATTCAGGAGTGAAATTGCTGGGTTACTTGGTAAATTGCTGGGTTATAGTTCTTTTTAAGAACTTGTCAAACTTTTTGCAGAGTTGCTCTACCATTTTGCATTCCCACTAGCAGGGCTTGAGAGTTCCAGTTGTTCCACATTCTTGCCAGCACCTGGTACTGCTAGTTTTTCTGTGTATGTTTTTGTTTTGTTTTGCCACTCTAAGGTGTATAGTGGTATCTCTTTCTGGTTATAATTTGCGTTTCTGTAATGATTATTAATGTTGAACATCTTTTAACATGCTCATTTGCCATCCATATAATTTCTTGGTAAATCTTCTGTTTATATTCTCGTCCATTCAAAATATTGGGTTGCTTGTTTTCTTATGGTTAATTTTAAAACTTTATTTGGAAATAATTATAGATTTAAAGAAAGTTGCAAAGAAATGTATTCCCTTCACTCACTGTCCCCCAGTGTTAACATCTTGCCTAACTATGGTACAATATTAATATCAGAAAATTGACATTGGTACAATCCACAGAGGTTATTCAGATTTTACCAGTTATACATATACTTGTGTGTGTGTGTTTCTATGCAGTTTTATCACATGTATGGTTTTGTGTAGGTTCCACAACAATCAACGTACAGAACTGTGTCATCACCACAATGTTCCTCTCATACTACCTCTCCACAGCCTCACCCACTTCCTACTGTATATCCTTTACCCTTGTCAACCACTATTTGGTTTACCATCTGTATAATGTTGTTCCAAGGATGTTATATACATGGAAGCATACTATATAGTGTGTTTCCTTTTCGTATTTGCTTTTTTTCCACTCAGCATAATTCCTGGAGGTTCCTTCAAGTTGTTACATGTATCAATAGTTCATTCCTTTTTATTGCTGGATAGTATTTCATAGTATGGATGTACTATAATTTAAGCATTGTCAATTTTGGTAGTTTCCACTTTGAGCTATTCCAAATAAAGTTTCTGTGAGCATTCATATACAAGTTTCTACATAACATAAGTTTTCATTTCTCTGGGGTGAATGCCCAAGAGTGCTATTGATGGGTCATTTCGTAAATCTATTTTTTTTTTTTTTTTTGAGATGGAGTCTTGTTCTCTCACCAGGCTGGAGTGCTGTGGCACGATCTTGGCTCACTGCAACCTTCAACTCCCTGGTTCAAGAGATTCTCCTGCCTCAGCCTCCTGAGTAGCTGGGATTACAGGCATGCGTCACCACGCCCACTAATTTTTATATTTTTAGTAGAGACGGGGTTTCACCATGTTGGCCAGGATGATCTTGATCTCCTGACCTCATAATCCGCCTGCCTTGGCCTCCCAAAGTGCTGGGATTACAGGCGTGAGCCACTGTGCCTGGCCAATCCATTTTTAGTGTTCAAAGAAACTGCAAACCACCGTAGCACATGTATACCTATGTAACAAACCTGCACATTCTGCACATGTACCCCAGAACTTAAAGTACGATAATAATAATATTAATAATACTAGTAATAATTTTAAAGAAGAAACTGCCAAACTATTTTCCAGAGTGATTGTGCAGTTTTTACATTTTGACCACCGATGTCAGTGATCCATTTGCTCCACATCTTCGTTAGCATTTGGTGTTGTCACAGTGTTTTATTTTATCCACTTTGATAGGTTTGTAGCAGTATCTCATTGTGGTTTTAATTTGCGTTTTCTTGAGGGCTAATGATATTGAACATCTTTTCATGTGCTTATTTGGCATCTGTGTATCCTTTTCAGTTAAATGTCTTTTGCCTCTTTTCTAATTGGATTTTTTTTAATGTTGAGTTTTGAGAGTTCTTTATATATTCCAGATATAAGTCCTTTGTGGGATATATAACTTGCAGATTTTTCTCTCCGTCTGTAATTTGTCTTTTTTCATCTCCTTGAAAGAGTTTTTCACAGAGCAAAGTTTTTAAATTTGATGAGGTATAATTTTCAATTTTTACTTTTATGGGTCATGCTTTTGATGCCAAGTGTAAGAACTCTTCACCTAATCTTATGTCTGAAGATTTTCTCTTGTGTTTTTTTGAAAAGTTTTACATTTTTACATTTCACACTATGTTCCATTTTGAGTTAAAGTTTGAGGTTTAAGTCAAGGTTCATTTTTCTTTTTCTTTCTTTCCCCCTTCCATATATGTCCAGTTGCTTCAACACCACTTACTGAAAAAGCTCTGCCTCTTCCTTTGAATTGGTTTTGCACCTTTGTCAGAAATCAGTTGGGCATCTTTGTGTAGATCTATTTCTGTCTCTGATATTCTTTTTCTTTTCTTTTTAAGAGTCAGGGTCTGCATGCCCAGGCTGGAGTGCAGTGATGCAATCATGGCTCACTCCTGGGCTTAAACAATTCTCCTGCCTCAGCCTTCTGAGTAGCTAGGACTACAGGTGTGCGCCACCATATGCAGCTTTTTAATTATTATTATGTTTTGTAGAGACAGAATCTCCTTCTGTTGCCCAGGCTAGTCTCAAACTCCTGGCCTCAAGTGATCCACCTTGGCCTCCCAAAGTATATGCTATTCTGTTCTATTGTTCTATGTGTCTATACTTCCTTCAGTACCACACTGTGTGGATTATTATTACTGTTGAATTTTGAGGGTTGTTTTTTTTTATTCTGGATACAAGTCCTTCTTCAGATTTATGATTTGCAAATATTCTTTTCCAGTCTGTGGTTAGTCCTTTTATTCTCTCGAAAGTGTTCTTTACAAATATCTTTCTTTTATTAATTTCCAATATCGCCTGATAACATACTTTTTTTTTGGAAACACAGTCTCACTCTGTCACCCAGGCTGGA
The DNA here is from genome assembly GCF_000951045.1 of Mandrillus leucophaeus. Classification (NCBI taxonomy): domain Eukaryota; kingdom Metazoa; phylum Chordata; class Mammalia; order Primates; family Cercopithecidae; genus Mandrillus; species Mandrillus leucophaeus. Next base: position 139,965 of record NW_012101801.1, read on the forward strand.
GTGCAGTGATGCTATCTTGGCTCACTGCAACCTCTGTCTCCCAGATTCAAGCGATTCTCATACCTCAGCCTCCCAAGTAGCTAGAATCACAGGCGTGCACCAGCATGCCCCACTAATTTTTGTATTTTTAGTGGAGACGGGGTTTCTCCACGTTGGCCAGGCTGATCTCGAACTCCTGGCCTCAAGCAATCTGCCCGCCTTGGCCTCCCAAACTGCTGGGATTAGAGACGTGAGCCACCACGCCCAGCTCCTGAGAATATACTTTTAATGATTTCAATTCTTTTAAATTTGTTGAGTTTTTTATGGCCCACAGTATGGTTGATCTCTATGAACAGTCCATGTGCTGCTGAAAAACATGCATTGGATGTAGTTTTAAAAATACATATCAGTTAAGTCAAGGTGAATAGTAGTGCTGTTTAAGTAATTTATGCCATCACTAATTTTCTGCCTACATTTTCTTTCAGTTACTAAGAGAGAAGTGTTAAAGTTTCCCATTATAATTGTGTATTTGTCATTTTATTTTTTCAGTAGTGTCACAGTTTGTCTAATATATTTTAAGCTCTGTTAAGTGCCTGCACATTTACAATTTTTATATCTAATCGGAGAATTGACCTCTTCATTGTGTAATATCTCAATTTCTGACAATATTCTTTGTTCTGAAGTTTACTTTGTCTGATATTACTATAGCTACTTCTGCACAATATTTTATTCCTAGTAATATTTTAGATCAGTTAATTTATTTCTTTTTAGCCCTTTTGATTTATTTGTGAACATTTATGTTTCCATCTAATGTATTCCTTTGGTATAAAGAAACCTCTTCAAGATTTCTTGTAGTGTAGAAATATTGGCTAGGATTTCCATCATTATTTTTGGTTTCCTGAGAAAGTCCTCATTTCTCCCTCATTTTAAAAATCAGGCTTATGGTGATAAAATTTACATATCGTAAATTCACCCTTTTAAGTGTACAATTTAGTAACTTTTAGTGGATTTACAGTTACGTAACCAGTAACATAATCTACTCTTAAAACATTGCCGTCACCTCTGAGGATCCTTCATGCCTATTTGCAGTCAGTCACCTTCCTATCCCCAACCCTGGCAACCAAAATTGTTATTGTAGATTTCCTGTCTTTGGAATTTCCTATAAATAGAATCATACAATATCTAGTCTTTTGTATCTGGCTTCTTTCACTTAGCATAATGTTTTTGAGGCTCATCAATGTTGTAGCATGTAACAGTATTTTGTTCCTTTGTTTTGCTGGCTAGTATTTCGTTGTATGGATGTATCATATTTTGTTTATCTTTTTAATAGTTGATGAACATTTGGATTGTTTTCACTTTTTGGCTATTGTGAATAATGCAGTCATGAGCATACTTACAAGTCTTTGTGCGGACATAAGTTGTCATTTTATTTATTGCCTAGGTGTTGAATTGCTGGTTCACATGGTAAATTTATATTTAACATTTGAAAGAATTAATGGCCAAACTGTTTTCCAGAGTGGCTCCATCAGTTTATATTCACACCAGCAATGTCATCATCTTTATTTTTTATTTTATTTTTATTATTATTTCAATTGTTTTTTGGGGAATAGGTGGTATTTGGTTACATGGGTAAGTTCTTTCGTGGTGATTTCTGAGATTTTGGTGCACCCATTATACAAGCAGTGTACACTGTACCCAATGTGTAGTCTTTTATCCCTCATCCCCCTCCCACCCTTACCCCTGAGTCCCAAGTCCATTATATCATTCTTATGCCTTTGTGTCCTCATAGCTTAGCTCCCACTTACAAGTGAGAACATACAATGTTTGATTTTTCATTCCTGAGTTACTCACTTAGAATAATGGTCTCCAACTCCATGCAGGTTGCTGCAAATGCCATTATTTCATTACTTTTTGTGGCCAAATCGTATTCCATGGTATACGTGGGAGATACTATCTATCTATCTATCTATGTATCTATCTATCTATCTATCTATCTATCTATCTATCTATCTATCTCATATTTTCTTTATTCATTCATTAGTTGATGGGCATTTAGGCTGATTCCATATTTTTGCAATTGCAAATTGCAAAAATAATGACTTCTTTACCTGTGGTTAGATACCCAATAGTGGGATTGCTGGATCAAATGGTAGATCTACTTTTAGTGCTTTAAGGAGTCTCCATACTGTTTTCTGTAGTGGTTATAGTAGTTTAAATTCCCACCAGCAGTGTAAAAGTGTTCCCTTTTCACCACATCCACACCAACATCTATTATTTTTTAATTTTTAAATTGTGGCCATTTTTGCAGGAATTGTGTGTGGTTTTGCCTGGCTTATGATCTGAGAAACTTGCAGCCTCCTTTTAGTATGTCTGGTTAGCTCTGAGAAGTGGCTTGGTTTAATCTAGACCTCCTTCTCTAAACACGTAGAAATTCCTAGGGAAAATGAAGTGTTGTTCTATCACTCCAAGGTTTCTTTGGGGTCTTTTAAAGGATAGGTTCCTCTTCTGAAAGCTCTAAGTCACCTGTGATTCTGGGTAAGAGCAGGAGTAGGTTAACCTAAGCAGTTGCTCAGTAGGCTCACGCCTGTAATCCCAGCACTTTTGGGAGACCAAGGCAGGCAGATCACTTGAGGTCAGGAGTTCGAGACCAGCCTGGTCAACATGATGAAACCCCCCATCTCTACTAAAAATATAAAAATTAGTTGGGCATGGTGGTGGGCGCCTGTAATCCCAGCTACTCAGGAGGCTGAGGCAGGAAAATCGCTTGAACTCAGGAGGTGGAGGTTACAGTGAGCCAAGATCAAGCCACTGCACTCCAGCCTGGGCGAGAGAGTGAGATCCTGTCTCAAAAAAAAAAAAAGCACAAAGGACTGTTCAATACTTTTACATTAGCTAACAACTAATTTATGCTAACTTCTTTTTTATATGCAAAAAATAGTCATAGGATCTTAAGTTGTGTAATCATGTTATTTGAGATTGTACAGTATTACACGATATGTAGCTTATATCACATTCGTTATTTTCACCTGAGGATACCTTAACATTAGGCCTACAGAAAATTAGCATAATACCTTTGTTCTCTTCAAAAGGCTGCAACAAGTGATCTCTAGAGGTGTTTTCTGACTCTCAGATCTCTAACTCTTGGATTCTGCCTCATCCAGAAAGGTTTGGGTTACCAAAGCAAAGTACCACAAACTGGATGACTTGAAAACAGTAGAAATTTATTTCTCATAGTTCTGGAGGCTGGAAGTCTTAGATCAGGGTGCTAATATGAGTTCTGGTGAGGACCCTCTTTGGGGTTGCGGATGGCCATCTTTTTGCTGTGTCCTCAGAAGAAAGAGTGAGCTAGCTCTCTGGCCTCTTCTTATAAGAGTACTTATCTCATTTGTGATGGTTCCACCCTCATGACCTAATCACCTTCCAAAGGACCCATCTCCTAATACCGTCACCTTAGGGGTCAGGATTTTAACATATAAATTTTGCGGAGACACATTCAGTCCATAACAGATTCTTTCCTGTTGTTATTTTAGAATGACGTGAACTCTTTCCCAGTCCATTTGGGTTAGGGATTCTTATCCAGCCTGGAGGCAGAGCAGTACTCTGTATGGCCTATCACATTCCCTTTGGTCTGTGTCTCTGGTTACTTGTAGAACTCTTATTTATAATTATTGTCTAATTCTGGGATTCTCCACAGAGTGCTGCTTGGAAAAATTTAGCTTCTTAGAGACAGTTGCAATAAAAGAATTCTCTCAAAAAGAATTCACTGAATTGTGATCACAAACAAAATAACTTTGTGGGGACAAAATGTACTCCAACAAGGGAGGCTTATGTTTGTTTTTCAGCCTCTCCTCCCAGTGCTGCACTTCTAATCTCTCTGCAGAAAGAAACATTTCAACAGAGAACCCAGTGGAAATTATGACATGTTATCTTCTCAGAGTCCTGAACTCCCATCCCTACCTCAGAAGAGACTCCTCTGTTCACAGAAGCTAAAGGCAGTTCCTTCCCAGTGGCAACTATGTTTGGATGTTGGATCTACACTTTCTCAAGCACTGTGATCTTCAAATGTAAGTTTAGTAACATAAATATCTTTTTGCAGCCTGAAAGAATTTTATGTCTCTGTGTTATCAGGTAATGTTACAGTATCTCATATTTTGCTGGTAACATGTGGAATGTTTATCTCATAAGGAGAATTCAGAGTTATAGTTAAATTTCTTTATCTGGGTTAGATGGGAATCCTTTATTCTGGGGAAAGCAGAGTTCTTTCTATAAGCCTGTGTTCTCATAATATACAGACTGGGAAACTTGGGAAAGAGTAGGAGCATCATTACTTTTCATTTTATAGGTGGGAATAACAAAGCATGGAGAGACAAACATATTTGCCAAAATAGTTATTCTCAACCCCTTGTTTTGGGAATTCTAGAGTGTTTCATAGGATTTCAAAGTACCTCACAAAATTGTTCTAAATTTCTCAAAGCCAAATTCATTTTAATGAACTTTAATTTTTTTTTTGAAAAGTTACATCATTCTTGGGGGTAAGATAGGTACATTTTATAAAAACAATACAAACAATTGTTTTGCTTAGAACCAGTGAAATGTCAAAACTCCAAAAATGTTTGGGAAGCACTGGATTAGTCAGTAGCATAACAAGCAATAAAACAACCCAGGTCAGGTGCAGAGAGGTATAAACTCTTGTCTCATCCTCCATGGATCTATATTTCCAAAGGCAGAGTCTTGTGTGACAGCATGTCTGAGGATATGTCTCTTCTGGACAGGGTTTTTACGGTACTTGAGAATGATCCTAACAACCTTTTGGGGTGACTCAATTTTTTTCAGTGCTAGAGAGTTAAAAAAATATTGACACAGTTGAACAGTGAGAAATTTAGTTTGACTGGAGCACAGGCTCATAATTCTACCATAATTCTACCATTATGAGCCTGTACTAGGCTGTGTGGGTTTGGCCAAATTGGGTCAAGTGAAAACAGAAAGATCAGTTACAAACTTGAGACAGTTTCGATAAAAGATGTTATGGTGGTTGTCCAACTTTATTGTGAACTCTCTTATTGTACTAGAGTTTAAAAGCAGATAAGCTGTTACCTCTTGAATCCCACAGGCTGTCTAGTTATACCGGTCAGGATCTCTTCCAGCTCATTAAAAAAAAAAAAAAATCCTTTGCCTTGACTTCCAAAGGCACTTGTTAAGAGTGGACTTCTCAAGCTGCGTAAAATACTTTTGGCATAATCAAGTCTATGTTGTTCCATGAAGCTCTAAGTCCAGAGTAACTGTCTTTAGTTGATCATATTGAAAGCAAGAACATCATTTCAAACAAACCAAGTCTGAGATATTTAACCCACATGTGCTTTCAGAGCTGGTATGTGTGAGCTTGAGCAATGAAGCCTTATTCCATTTTGATGTTATAAAAAATGGAGGGATTTCCCTGCACTCAGTTTCACAGCTACTATTTGACTTATATTTGAAGGGGGAAAGATAAGGGCTGTGTTCTTTTCATCTGAATTTTTCTGTTCCTAAAAGGTTTTTTTTCTAAGAACACTAGTCAGTACCTGGAGACACTCTGACATATTTAAAGAATTAATTTGCTTTAATGAAAAAAGTTGTGTCTTTAAACATTTAAATAATTACTTTTTCTTCAGTGAAAAAATTAGTTTGCTTTAATGAAAAAAAGAGTTTTTCATAACTTTCATTACATGAACCTTTAGCAAAGGAGATTTCTCCCATTATATACTTCTTATGATCACCAAATTCCATCATCTCCCCACTAAGAGAAAGTGCTCAAGGATGATAGAATAATTTTAAAGTTATGGGCTACAACAGCATCCACAGGAACCTTGTGTAAGTACCATGAACCCTGACCCTCAGGGTTAATTTGTAAGCCTTTGGCAGTGAGATGGAATGTCTTCTTTCAGTTTGAAACAAAGGAAATCTATTGCATCACAGGTAAATTTGTATATTGATGCTATATTGACTTTGTAGCTGCCGTGCCTTTATACAGACACCTCATCTAGCCCCCACTGTTCCATTTACTGTGATGGTTTGTATACTTTATTTCAAAGAAGATCTGTTTGAACCAGGTTTAATTTCTTCCTTGACCTGCTTTCATCACTGCTCATGCCTACCCTGGTGGCATTCTCATCCACGAGACTGTCACATCCATGCCACTAGGTGGCATTCTCATCCATGAGACCACTGCACCTGTGCGCTCGTCAAGAAGTAGCCAAGCCATGGGCTGGGTTGTGCTTTTCCTGAGAGGATGAAAGGCTTCATGGATATATGCTAGTATCCATGTTCCTCTATTCCCAAGTCAGGCACCAAGATGATATTTCATACCTGCCTGCCTTTCAAAGTCTCATAAATGTTAATTGAATATCCACTCTATGCAAGGCACTAGGGTAGTCACAGAGGCAAGCTTTGAGCTAAACTACAGGCCCTGCCCTCCAGGAGCTCCCGGTCTCATGGCAGGGTGCAGAAGCCGGAATAGAGGGCCATGATGTGGGAGAGAACTCTGCTGACTGGGAGCTCTGAAGGGTTAGGGGTCAATGAGCCTGATTTATGGGGCAGTTGCCATAGGATCAGGGGCTCCCTGGCATTCAGTGAATGGAGAGACGGGCATCGCTGTCTTATTTCACTGAGAGGGCACCAATGTTCAGCCCCTGAGACTTGGGGAGGAAAGCAGTGGCCATGAATGTTTCCTCCCATCCGGGAGACTGACTGGGCTCCTCCCACAGTCTCAGACACAGAGGAGGAAGTGTACTCACACTGCCCCAACACCAGTGAGTAGAAATATTTATAGGTCTCTCATTTGGTTTTAATTTTAATTTTTTTATTTTTCAAAAATTAAACAAAGAAAATCACACTTACAAAATTAAGCATTACCCACATTCCTACCAACAAGAAGTAACCATTCTTAACCTCGTAATATGTTGGTTTCCAGATTTATATTTACGCTTTAAAAAATTATGCAGATAACATATTAGCACATTGCCCCTTTTCTCATTTGTTTTAATCCATGTTCTTCCCATTTATACAGGACCAATTCTTGCATTCAGTTATGGGATACTATAAATGCCTAGTATAATGGCAGCAGAGAGAATTATTATGGTTTTATACCTTTTCTCGCTCCTTGCTTGCTCCTCAAATGCCTAGAGTTTAAAATCTATTGTGGAAAATTTGTGAAATGCAGAAAGGTGAAAATAAACAAATTACCAGTGGTTCTTTGGCTTCGGGAGAACTGTAATTGATGTTCATTTTGGTATGTTTCCCTCCAGTATTTTTTCCATATAGTTTTATTTTTAAAAATTATACCCCATATATGTATATGTGTATACACATATATATACACACTTAGTATTCACAAAATTAAAAATTAAAAAATTAAAAATGTATAAAAGAAAAAATTAGCCTCATTTTGTATTTACTATTTTATAATCTGCCTTTTTGCTTAATTTTCTTTGTCATTATATGTTCTTCTACCTCATGATTTTTAATAGCTACCTAGTATTCCATTGTATAGCCATAGTTATTTCATACTTTATAATTGCTAGACATTTAGTTGGTTTCCTTTTTTTGCTGTTATAATAATATGTGTTCCTATACATAAATCTTGTGAGTATCTGATTTTAAAGATAAATTTCTAGCAGTGAAACTTCTTAGTTAAGAGTATATACATTAAAATACACTCTTATTGTATTTTTCTTTACCAAAGTAATATATGTTTATTATAGAACATGTACAAAATCACAGATATACAAAAAAGACAGCATATAAGTTACTTGTATTCTTCCCACTCAGAGATAGCCACTATTAGCATTTTATTGTAACCACCCAGCTTTCTTTTCTCTATATTCTACATGCTCTTTCATAAGCTTTTTTACTGAATGTATTCAGAATACCTAAGTTCATTGTTCTATTTTACCTTCACTGGTTACATGGCATTTCATTGAATGAACATACCAGAATTTATCTGATGAATCTTCTAATGCTGGACATTTCAGTCACTTTCTGTTTTTCTGTACTATAAACAATATAGAGGTAAGTAGTGTGTGACTACGTCTTTGCAAGTCCTTGATTGTTCCCTGTGAAGAAATTCCTAAATGTGCAACTGTGTTTCACCTGTATGTTAATTTTTAAGGCTTTTCATGGGTATTGCTAAATGTTCCTATAACAATTTTTATCTTAGAGGCAGAATATTGGTATATCCTTTTTTTTCCAAATTCTTGATATTACTATTTTGCCAATTTGACTACAAAGAATTATCGTATTTTAAAATTAACATTTATTTAATCACAAGTAAAACTGAACTATTTTTTTCTTTTTTGCTCAATTTTATGTTTTGGTATAGGTTTTTCCTTGTTTATTAATAGATTTAAAAAATACATTTAAAATATTAATTTCTTGTTATTTGTTCAGGTTTTCTCCTTCAACTGATTGTTGTGATGAATTATATGTCTAGACTTCCTAATAATAAATTGCACTCCTGAAATAATCCCTCCTTGCTCATAATGTCTTGCCAGATTTGGCTTGCTGACATTTCATTTAGGATTTTTGCATCTATATTCCTAAGTGACATCAGTCTTCAGTTTTCTTTCTGTGTGTATTTGTGTGGGTGTTTGTCAGGTTTTGTGATCAGGATAACTTTAGTTTTATAAAATGAATGGGCTTATTTCTTCTTTTACTTTATAATGAGAACCACTTGTAGAGCATGGAAGTTGCCTGTTCTTTGTAAATTAAAAAGAACTTGCTCATAAAGCTGTCTGGGCACTGTAACAATCATCGGAAGAAAATTTGTAACACCCTATTTTTCCCCATGTTTTCTACTTCTTTGTGATTCCAGTTAGCTAATTTTCCTAGAAAATTGTCCTTTTTATTGAGATTTTCAAACTCTTTACCATTTTTACAGTTTTATTGAGATATGCATACAAGTCACCCACTTAAAGTGATTTTTAGTGTACTCATAGAGCTCTAGACCATCACCACAACCACCACAATAAATTTTATAACATTTTCAAAACCCCAGAAAGAAACCCCATACCCATTAGCAGTCACCCTCCATTTCCCCTTAATTCCCCCCACTAGTCCTAGATAACCGCTAATCTACTTTCTGTCTCCATAGAATTCCCCTATTCTGGACCTTTCGTATAAATGGAATCACACACTATATGGTCTTTTATGGCTACCTTCTTTCACTTAATGTTTTCAGGGTTCATCCATATTGTAGCATGTAGCAGCACTTTATTTTCTCTCTCTTTTTAAGTTTTTGTTTTTAATTAACAGACTACTTTTTAGAGCAGTTTTAAGTTTACAGAAAGTTGAGCAGATAGTACAGAGAATTCCTTTATACCCCCCTTCTCTCCATTCCTGACCATAGTTTTGCCCACAAACATCTTGCGTTGGTGTGGTACATTTGTCATAATTGATGAATGGATATTGACACATTATTATTAACTAAAGTCTGTACATTTGGGTTCATTCTTTGTGTTGTACAGTTTTATGGGTTTTGACAAATGTCTAATGTCATATATCTACCGTTACAGTATCATACAGAGTAGTTTTGATGAAAAGGTAAAACACAGGGAACTTTTAGGGCAGTCTTTCCCTCCGCCCTGTCAACACCTACCAACCACTGATCTTTTGATTTGCTTTCTCAGAATGTTATATAATTGGAATCATACAGCATGTAATCTTTTCAGAGAGGCTTCTATCACTAAGTAATGTGCATGTAAGCTTCTTCCCTGCCTTTCTTTGGCTTAATGGCTCATTTCTTTTCATGGCTAAATAATATTCTATTGTGTGGATTTACCACAGTTTATCCATTCAGCTTTTAAAGAACATCTTGGTTACTTCCAATTTGGGGCAATTATGGATAAAGCTGCTTCAGTCATTTGTGTGCATGCAGGTTTTTGTGGGCTCATAAGTTTTCACCCAATTTAGGTAAATACCAGTGAGCATGGACTATGTTTATCTTTGTAAGAAACTGCCAAACTGGCTTCCAAAGTGGCTTTGTCATTTTGCATTCTGACCAGCAATGAATAAGAGTTCCTGTTGCTTTACATCCTTGCCATCATTTGGTGTTGTAAGTTGTTTGGATTTTCGTCATTCTAATAAGTTTGCAGTGGTAGTTCATGGTTTTAATTTGCAATTCTCTGATGACATATGATGCTGAGCATCTTTTTACATGCTTATTTGCCATCTGTACTTTTTCTTTGATGTGATGTCTGTTTAGATATTTTTCCCATTTTTAAATTGATTGTTTTCTTTTTGTGTATGGTGGATACAAATCCTTTATCAGATAATGTGTTTTGAAAATATTTCTCACATGAATTCTGTTTTCATTCTCTTAACAGTACCTTTCACGGAGTATAAGGTTTTTGGTTTAATTTTACTGAAGTCCAGTTTCTTTTTATGGCTAATATTCCATCATATGGATATACCACATTTTGTTTATCCATGTATCTCTTGGTGGACACTTGAGTTGCTTCCTTTTGGCTATTGTAAATAATGTTGTTATGAACATTTGGTAGAATTTTTTTTTTTGTTTTTGGAAACGGAGTTTTGCCGTTGTTGCCCAGGCTGCAGTGCAGTGGTGCCATCTCGGCTCACCACAGCCTCCACAATTCTCCTGCTTCAGCCTCCCAAGTAGCTGGGATTACAGGCATATGCCACCATCCCCGGCTAATTTTGTATTTTTAGTAGAGACGGGGTTTCTCCATGTTGGTCAGGCTTGTCTCGAACTCACGACCAAGGCGATCCACCCACCTCGGCCTCCCAAAGTACTGGGATTACAGGTGTGAGCCACCACGCCCAGCCTGGTAGAAGTTTTTATGTGAATGTATGTTGTCATTTATCTTGAGTAGATACCCAGCAGTAGAATTGCTGAGTCATATGATAACTCAGTGTTTAACTCTGAGAAACTGAACAACTTTTCCAAAGCGGCTGCACCATTTTACATTGCCATGCCTCCCACATTGCTAGTAGCATTTTGCATTGTCACTAGCAGTGTAGACGGGTTCTGTTTTCTCCGTATCCTCACCAATGCTTGTTATCATCAGTATTTTTTATTATAGACATCGTAGTGGGTGTGAACTGGTGTCTCATTATGACTAACTTGTATTTCCCTAATGACCCATGACATTGAACATATTTTCATGTGCTTATTGGCCACTTGTATATCTTCTTTGTCTCTTCACTTTTGATATTCTTTTCCATGGGAATTTCATGGATTTCACTAAAACCTTTGTGCAGATGATTTCCAATGTTTACTTCCAACTCTGATCTTTCTCCTAAGATTGTCGCAGTTTCCCATCTGTTTCTTAGCCATTATTGCCCTAATTGCAGAATCAGTGTATCACAACTGAAATTCATTGTCTTTCCTCCCAATCAATTTATTCTTCCTCTGTGTTCCCTATTTCTGTTAATCATATGACTATTCTTCTAATCATCCAGACTTTCAATTTGGCATCATATTTAAATGTAAGAGAAATGAAATAGGAAAGAGTCAATTTGTTGCCAAGTTCCACATTACTTTCATAATATTTTGCATATGTTTTCTCTTTACTTTGTATTTTCTCCTTCCTGATCTCTGTCCTCTTCTGACTTTTTTGATCCCTTACTCTTCTGGTTCTCCTGTCTTTGATCATTTTATTTCAGGTTATTCTTATCTGCCCCTTAAATTACCTATCTGCATGATCTCAGTTCACTGCAACCTCCGCCTCCTGGGCTCAAGTGACCCTCCCACCTCAGCCTCCTGAGTAGCCAGTACCATAGGTGCACACCACGATGCCCACCTCAGCCTCCTGAGTAGCCAGTACCATAGGTGCACACCACGATGCCCAGCTAAAGGGTTTCATCATGTTGCCTATTCTTGTCTTGAGCTTCTGAACTCCTGAGCTCAAACGATCCACCTGCCTTGGCCTTCCAGAGTGCTAGGATTACAGACACAAGCCACTGTGTCCAACCGTCCACAGTCTTTTACAAATCGATGTATACTTTCCTTCTTGGCTATTTGTATGTAATCTTAAGATATGAACTATCACTTACACACATAACTCCCAAATAAATATTTCTAGGCTTGGAATATTCTGAGAACTTCAGACATATATATCAAACTGTCTGTGGGACAGATGTCCAACTGGATAGATGGACATTTGTAGAACAGATGTGCAATTGTATACATGTCCAAACTTAACTCTTCCCACCTTAGCTGCCCCCAAACTTGTTCCTCCGCTCATATTTCCAGTCAATGGCAAGACCATCCATCTGGGGTTCTCAGGACATACATCTGACCATCATTCCTCCTTTCTCCCTCTCCCCTAAAGCCAAATATTCACCAAGTCAGTACTATTCTAAAACTCTCTTTGATCTTCTGTCTTTATCCCCATGCTGCTGCTTTGTCCAGGCTTTTATCATCTCTCATTTAGACTATTTCAATGATTTTCAATCTTGCCTTTCTGTCTAGTCTCTTACCATGCCCCCCAACCCCCTTCATGCAGTCTACTGACAAAGTGAATTTCTAAATTGAAAATTTAGTCATGCCATTTCACTGCAAAGAACAAATCAAAATAAGAACAAGTACAACAATATTTACAGTCTCCCTGGTGGCTACTTACTTTTCTAAAGAATATAGTTTAAGCTCCTTAGCCTGTCATATCGTACTGCTCCCTGCCTACTTCTTCAGCTTTGTCTCTTGTCACTCCAGAAATATTCTTCTGTCTTTTAATGTGTTCCCTCTGCTCAGACACTTCTTCCTGCCTTGTTTACTTAGTGAACCACCATTTGAGATTTCTTGGAGGTAGACATGATCACATGGCTGGAATCCAGAAGGGATGGTCGATAAGAACCAGCTTCAGTGAATGTGAATTTACATACTTTCTGGGAGCTCTGTATGTAAAGGAAATGCTTCCAGCCCTTCCTTGCTTGGCTCTTGGCATATAACTTCTGATAGTTCTCCTGCTTTAGTAGTCACTTTTGGAGCAATGAGAGATCAGATTCCTTTAGTGGCCTGGGAATGATGTCTCATGGTGTTATTGATAGAAGCCTGCAGAGCTTGGGATTCTGAGAAGCAGTCTTCAGACTAGAACTTAGCCCAAGAGGATGAGCAACTCTATGGTAGGGGGTGAGAGCCTCAAACAGGCCCAAGAACCTTTAGTCCAAGGACTTTGGGAGGTTTTATGGTCCCATCTAGGCCTACAGGATACAAGCACTGAGGGATGGCAGTGTTTTTGAGTAAAGAACAGTGCAGGGCTCGGGGCTCAAATTCCTTAGGGCAAACTAATCAATTTGGCTCCCCTCAGCTCTGTGGGACTAAACTTTAAAAGTGCCCCTGGGATTGACCTCCCCAGGATAATCTCAGGGGTCTCAGTAATCACCTGAGCAGACAGGCTCCAGGAAGACCTGGATGAGTCTCTGGAAATGAGCTTTTTAGCTCAGTTTTGCCTGCTCCACCAGGATCCATACCCTTTACTTTGGAAATCTGAGTACAAGTTAGGACAGATGTCAGTGAGGAGAAGGATTGGAGCTCAGTGACCTTTCCTCAGTAGTGCTTACTTGTGAAGCCTATGTCCTTAGGAAATTAGCACTGCCTCTGCCAAAGTGGCTTTTTACTGTCTTATGCTTTCCCAGAGTGCACTTCCACTCTCGTTTAGGCCAGTGTAGTTCCTGTTGAGTTGAGTGGCTGTGAAAAATATGTTTTCTGAAAAGGAATTCGGAGGAAAGATACCTTATTCCAGTGAACAGTTTGCAAACTCAGGAGACACAGCCTTTTGTATAAAAGGAAGGTACATTTCAGAGAACAAAGAGAGTGTTTGGGTTTTATAGCAAAAGTTTCTGCCTGAGTTCCTAATCAGGTTTATTTATGCAAATGAAGGATTGAAATGGTCTTAGTTCTAGTTGGGTGATGCAGCTGAGTTCTGATTGGTAAATACAGCTAAGCCCTAATTGGTTGGTATAGGTGAGCTCTGAAAGTCCCAAAGTTAAAGAGAGGTGGGAGTTTTGGGGAAACTCAGAGTATGTGTGTGACCTCTAGTCAGCAAATGGCTGCCTGGCTGTATTTTAAATTTAGGCCCACTTAGCCACTTGGGATCCATCTTGAAGGATTTACTGTTTTAGGTTCATATTTGTTTACATGGCTTTCCCCCTCTGATACCTTGGTGAGCCTAATGGAGACTAAAGCTTAGTTGACTTTGACTTTAGGGAATGAAATTATTTATGGCTGAGACCCTAAGCAGAAGCTAAAATTGCAGAAATACCTTTGTAATACTATGTGACAGTTTACAAAAACTCTCACATACATTATTCAATTTATTAAATCCTCACAGAAGCCAGCGCCTGTCCCTTAGTAATCACATGTTTGGTGTATGAATGAACATGGAGGTTTTTGTTTTGTTTTATTTTGCTTTGTAGAAAGACAGGGTCTCACTCTTGTTCAGGCAGGAGTGCAGTGGTGCAATCATAGCTCACTGCAGCCTTGAACTTCTGGGCTCAAGTGATCCTAATGCTTCAGCCTCCCAAATAGCTAGGACTAAAGGCATGCACCATCACTAATGCCTGGCCTTTTCTTTTTTTTGTTTTTTTGAGACAGGGTTGCCCAGGCATGTCTTGAACTCCTGGCCTCATGTCTTGAACTCCTGGCCTCAAGAAGTCATCCTGTCTCAGCCTCTCAAAGTGCTGGGATTACAGGCATGAGCCCCCACACCTGGCCAAACATGGGGATTTGTTGTGCCTGTTTTACAGTTTGGCGAACTGAGGTCTAAGCGGCTGAATTGAGTTTCCTAAAATTCAACTCTACAGTTAGCCACGTATGGAGCTTACACTTGAAATTAGATCCATTTCAGGTGAACATTTACTTAGCGCCTACTGAGTGACAGGTACTTATCAGTGATGAATAAGCATGTTCCTTGGTTTTGAGAGCTTATAGGCTTGTCAGACATATGAGCAAATAATTTCAATACAATATGCTAAGTGTCATGATAGAGAACTTTGTGTGATGGTATGGAGTCATGCAGGAGGGGCACCTAATCCAGTCTGATGATGTTGCGAAAGACTGCCTGAAGAAGTGACACCTCAGTTAAGTTTTGAAGGTTCAATGGAGATTGGTCAAGGGTAGAGATAACATTCTAGGCTGAGAGATCAGCCCCAGTCGGGGCACAGAGGTGCAAACCGGTATGGTACGTTTTTAGGATTGCTGGAGTATTCTTGGCAAGGGGAAAATGGCAGAAATGATGACTTAGAGATAGGCAAGATTCAGATCATTGAGGACGTAGACTTTGCTTTGTACACCATTAGTTCCTACACATTGCTGAATTATTAACATCATCTGGGGAACTTAGGCATTTTCTTAATTAGCTAGATTTGAGAGTCACGTGTGGAGGCAGTGAATAACATAGCCTGCCATGTTGGATCACTCTGGTAACAGTCTATATGGAGGCAGGTAGATTTGAAAGGGATGCTGCTAGACGCCTAGAGACCATTTTGAAAGTCACTGAATTCATCTAAGATACGGTGAACTGAATAAGGCAGTAGCAGTGAGGACAGAGAGGAAGAGGCAGATGCAAAATGGTGAAACTCTTAGGATGTTGTTTTTTCTTATTTTCAAGCAGAAATGATATTACAAAAAGCTAATAAAATATTGCCAAGTAGAGGTCTTGAATGAGTATGCTCCACTGAGTAGGTGCAGATCATTTGACATCAGCACACTAATTATTTATATGCAAATGAATAGTAGAGATCTTGGAAAGAGTTGTTCTCTGAACTGGGTTAAACGTTCCCTAAGAGCTCATGTTTATACTCTTAATTTACTCAGAAACCTGTTGTTGCTCTTTCTTTAATAGATAGAGGAAAGGTAAAATATGCCAGCCATGATTGAGTTATCACAAATTTAGAAATGGCATGAATTGAATTATACTTTTCTGTGTTTATTTTATTGCCAATCACTGATGTGACACACATTTGCTAAACAAGTTCTAATTTTCTTGGTAACTTTCCCTACAGAAAGCTTATTTCGCTAAATGAAAGATCTCTACTCATGCCATTTAATGAGGAATTATCTTTATGATTGTTGAGGTGACTTCCTGGCTCTTTGAAAAACATCACAAAAACAATAGCCCCAAATAATAGTAATTTTATTCCTAGAAAATATTCTACTAGGCATAAGTTGCTGCGAACCATATAGAGGTGAACAATTTTGAAAAGTCAAGAATTTAGGAAAGTACATTCAGTCTTAATTATGGTAGAATCAAATTTCATCTTCCTGATGCTTCCATAGGCCCTTCAAGATCTTTGCAAAGCCCTGGTCAGCTTTTGATTATTTTTTCATTGTACTATGGCTATGACAAAGGTTGCCATTGGGGAAAGGATAAGGAGGTTGTAATTCCTTCCTGTGGAAAAAAATTGATAGAACCTTCTAGTTGATGTTTTTAAAAAGGAAAGACGTTTAAATACTCTTGCCTTCCCTACCTCATTCTACACTTCTGGTTCTCATCTGCAAGTGCACCAAGGGAGAGAGTACTCCAGCTGTGGTGTCCTAGACTTTGAATCCTGGGATGAGGGGGCAGGGTGGGGTAGAAGATTCAAGAACAGAGGAATTATGGAGGGATGGAAGCTGGGAGGGAGGAAGAAAGAGTGAGAATCTAAAAATGAACCAAGGGAGGAGCCGAAGAGTCTTGGTCTTGAGCCAGATCATAGGCAGTTGGGTCAGGGTTAGAGGTAACAGTTGTAAGGAACAAGTCTAAGCCAGCCAAACCCTGGTTGAGCCATGGTGTCCGACCTTGTGGGGGGGCCCTCATTATCTTTCTTAATGCAACACATTGTTAAACTTTGGTCTGACCCCAGGGGGAGGCTGAGCAGCTCAGTAAGTAGGCCATTCCTTAAAAGCCTGAGTGTCTGTTCACTGACAACCCTGTGGATCTTTCTTTGTACCAGTAAATTACCCTATACAACCCACTGCCCAGACATTTTATGTCTCACTTTTGGTGGGGATGATATAGTGTGCTGGGAAGAGCTCTCCATGGAGGTTTGTGGGAGAGAGGGCAAGAGGCTTGGGTTTTAGCTAGTGCTTTGCCACTAATTGGCCATGAAGCATTAGGCAAGTTATCTAAATGTTTGGTGCCTCAGTTTTCCCATATATACAATGAGGATCAAGGAGGCACAGATGTATAGTTCATCTATCAGTTGTGAGTTCTAAAGCATAGAAAAGAATTCTGTGGCTTTGGCATTTGGCTTTTTTGACTTGAGAAAAGTAAATGCACCCTAAGCACTACATTTGAGTTGAACCTATGAAAACCCTGAGAGTCAAAACTAAACTATAAATAGTAAAATCCTTTCCCCAGCTTGTTTGTTAGAGTCAGGAGTGTTGAAGACAGTCAGCTTTTTAGCGTTTGTGGAAATGACAGGAAGCAAATTGAATAGGATTGAACAGTTGTGCTCCTTGACCTCTGAGATGCAATATCTTACATACCAGTACTAAACCAGAGGTTCACTGTGTTCCAGGGACTCTGATGGGGCTGATAGACCCCCTAGTGACGCACATACCACCAGCAAGCTGGATGACCTTCCTCCTTTGCCAAAATCACACATGGCTCATTTGCTGAGGGCTGCAGTAAAATTAAGTGCTGCTTCTTGCTTCTTCTGAACTGGCCACCCTGTTGGTCCTGCCAGTGTGAGACAAAAGATGTAAGGGCTACCAGTGGACTTTAAAATTTTAATTTTAAAAATAACCCTTAATTATTAGAAATAGCCCTAATTATAGCTTACTATAGGCAGGCCACGCATTTCTGAATAGTTTAACAAATGCGGAAATAAGTGAAGAGTTGATAAGTGCTGGTGGATTCATTTGCATGCTTTCCCACACCCAAATGGTAATACTGCAACACCACAGTCTTCAGTCAAATTACAAGTACAACAAAGTAACACAATTTGTTAATTTCCTTTTTAATTACACTACGAACAGGAGTATTTCTGTATTTTGACTTTTTTTTTTTGACACAGATTTCATCTTAAAAGCAGAAAGACTTTAATATAGCTAAATCTATAACAAATAAAGCTTGTTTCATTTTCCTCACCCAGCTGGCTAAGATTTATACATTAATTATTCAACCGATGCATCTTAAACATCCTAGTTAAAATACACACAGTTGGCCAGAAATTGTTAAACCTCCAGCATATTTTTGTTTGCCTGTAAGGAATAAATACTTAGAACTGTAAATGGGTAAACTTAATCTTTCCATGTGGTGAGGTCAACAGAACTCATGGTGAACATACAAAGAATAGGGGACTAATTATTATTGAGATTCAGGTAAGTGATTTCTTAGGCATTTTAGCTGTCATGCTGTGGAATAATTGTAAACTCACCGGGAAGGAATTGCAAAACACAACCTACTTATCCTTTCCCCAATGGCTATATAGAATTTTTTTCTGTCCTGCAGTTTGTGCCAACTCTAATCATTAAAAGGAATGTTATTTTAAGTATTGCTTCCTCAATAACAGTGTTTGACAGAAACTCTACAGAATGGTGACTTTGCCCAGAGTGTGGCTTCAATATGCTAGTGCGATTTAGGCAATCAGAGCTATTGGTAATGGAATGCAGATCTCTGTAGCAATTTTATTTAAAGTTTTGCCTAAATTAATATTACATCCAACTAATGTAACCATCTGTATCTGGCCCCATCAGTGACGACATAAAACTGTTAAACACCATTTCATAGGCATTAAGTGCTTTGGCTTTGGTATAATTTTATGATCATGCCTTATTCTTATTGTAGTACTTCATTACTATCTTTTTTTTTTTTTTTTTTTTTTTTGAGACGGAGTCTCTTTCTGTAGCCCAGGCTGGAGTGCAGTGGCGCGATCTCAGCTCACTGCAACCTCTGCCTCCCTGGTTCAAGCAATTCTCCTGCTTCAGCCTCCTGAGTAGCTGGGATTACAGGCACGTGCCACCATGCCCAGCTAATTTTTGTATTTTTAGTAGAGACAGGGTTTCACCATGTTGGCCAGACTGGTCTTGAACCCCTGACCTTGTGATCCGCCCACCTCAGCCTTCCAAAGTGCTGGGATTACAGGCGTGAGCCGCTGTGCCCAGCCACTGTCATTTAAGTATCAGTAACAGCAGCAGCAAATATTCTAGGCATAGCACAGAGACCAAGGTAATGGGTCTCCCAGCCTTGTGACTAAATTCTTCCTGCCTCTAGGTCTTCATGTAGTCTGTTCCGTTGTCTAGGAATGCCCTTCAAACCTTGGTTTAAAGGCCTTTTCAGATAAGTCTCTCTTTTTCCCCCTAGTATTCTTGATCACTATACCCATTTGTCTTCTCCATAGTATTTATCACAATTTAAAATTATACTTGTATTTTTTTTAAAAAAACTTGTCTCCCCAGCTAGAATGTAAGCTATACAAGGACAGAGACCATGCCTATATTTTATTATTTTTGAAATTTTTAATTTTTAATTGTAAATTAGCAAATTGTTATAATTACATATATTTATGGGATACACAGTGATGTTATGATTTATGAAGACAATGTGGAATGATCAAATCAAGCTAATTAACATATCCACCACCTCAAATATTAACCCATGTATCCTCTTGCCTAGCAAAGTAAGTAGGGACTGTAAATATTTTTTGGAAGGGACTTTAAGTACTTTAATGAATAAATGAGGCAATGTGGTGTAATTATAAGGAGGCAGGGGCTCTATATGCTGAGGACTTCCAAGTTAATCTTGTGGTTACATTTGAGCTGCCTAGGCCTGTGTGACTTTATACCAGTATAACGAAAGGCTTGCTGGACATTTCTTCCCAATGACCCCAGACATCTCACAGTCAACATTCCAACCTATAATCTGTCTTCTTGCCTCTCAAATTTCTTTTTTCTCCCCAGTCATAACTTGGATAGTGTCACCATCATGTATGCCATCTCCCCCTCCCTCCTCTGGAACATCAATCAGCGCACAGTCCTGTCAGTTCTCCGGAATGTCTCTTGCATCTGTCCTTTTCTTTCTACCTCCATTGACGTGGCCTTGGTTCAGGTCCTCATTATCTTATCGCTATCTAGACTACTGCAAATGCTTCTTCCTCCTCCCTGCCTCCCTAATCTTATTCCCTAAAGACCACCTCCCTCCTTCCAAACAGGCAAATGCTGTTCTCTCTCTCTTTCTGGATCCAGAAGTCAGTAAGGGCTGCCAATGTGCAGAAGTAGCTGGAACCTTACTAAGAGATATTCAAAGATTGCAGAGACATATGATTTCTTCAAGATTAATTTCCTTTTTGTTTTTCTGCTATGAATCCAATGGAATAAGTTATTAAAATGCTGTAAGCTTCTGAACGAAAGCACGGAACCATGCCAGCAGGAACAACATAAAGGTTTCCTTTATTTTCCTCTAGCATCTATCTGATGGACGATGTGATCATGAATCTTCACTTAAATATGGAATTCTGAAATACCATAAAATCCCAGAGCGTCAGGGCTGGCTGGGCAAATCAGTCTGAATCCTATGTCTGAGGCTGAGAGAAGGGAAGGGCTTTAACATCACAGGGCGAGTTAGCTGCGGAAGTAGGACTCAGACCCAGTTCTCTGTATTACTCGAGTGATCATGAGGCTTCATTTAGATGCGTTGTTAAAACATTTGGCAGCTCTGTGACCCACCCCCCCAGATGACTGTGGCATGACTTCCTTCATCTGATCATTTTTTGCTCCTCTTAAGCCTGAGTGCTAATCAGTGTGATTAGAAAGAAAGGAACCCATTAGCTGGTTTGCTCCCCAAGTTGAATATTCTAAGTAAACCATACTTTTGTGGTTTTGTGTTTATTTTAATTTTTATCCTTCTCTTTACAATAATAAAAGACAGGAAAAATCCAGGACATAATAAAGTGACATATGCTTCAGTGGTGATTTTCAAATGGGGCACCTTGGAGCACCAGGGCTTTCTTGAAGTTGCCTTGGGGTCTCATGTATATCACTCATTGAGGTGTCAAGTGAATAGGGCCCTGGGCTGGCAACCCCTGTTTCAGCCAGACAGCTGTGTTTGTATCTGTTTTATATGGACTTACACTACCATTGCATTTAAATAGGTGATTCTATGTTGTAAAAGTTTTAAAAATGACTGCACCTCAGGAATACATTAGCTGGTTTGCTCCCCAAGTTGAATATTCCAATTAAACAATATTTTTGTGGTTTTGTGTTTATTTTTATTTTAACCTTTCTCTTTACAATAATAAAAGACAGGAAAAAATCCAGGCTTGCTCATGTGGGTTTGGTAATTTGAATATAGATTGTCTGTGACTAGTTAGTGGACCAGTGCCTAAGACTGGAGTTTTATGGATTCTTGGCTATGTGGTAGTATGGGTGGGTCAGGTCTACATAAAGGGTCCCAACCCTCCTTCTCAGGCCAGGTCATATGAATGATTGCTTGGTAGGAGGTGTTATTGTTCAGTGTCTGATGCTGACTACCAACAGGCAAGGTGGAATGTATTCTTTCTAAGAGCCAGACATTGTAGTGGAGTAGTAAAACGCCATGTAAATGACTGTGGAAGGGGGCACTTGTGTTGAACATTGATGACGTGTCATTGTGAAGGGTCTCAGAAGGTAGTGTTCCAGTTTCTGGCATGGGAGGTGATCGTGGGAGGGATATATAGGCTATGAAGCAGGGACAAATTGGACAAATGGTGTCTCCCACTTGCCTTTCTTTGTTGCCTAGGGACAGCATACTTTTGATACTTCTCCTTGGCATGATGAAAGGTAAGGCCACTCCTAACTTTGGGGGCCTGGGGCAAGGGTGTAAAATACAGACTCGCTGCAAAGTCCCACTTCTCTTCAACATTCTCGCTGGGTTCCTTCCCCTAAGAGGACTTCAACACATTATATTTGAGGAGCCTTGCTTCTCAAAGTGTGGACCCCAGTCTGCAGCATCAGCATTACCTGAGAGCTTATTAGAACTATGGACTCTCAGGCCCTACTCTAGGCCTGCTGAACCAGAATCTGGATTTTAATAAGATACTAGGTAATTCACATGCACATTAAAGTTTGAGAAACACTGCCATAGCCCACGTGTTCAAGTTCCATCACCACTGAGTGGAGGGGCAACAGCTGCCCTGTGCCACCCCTCAGTCACCCTTCAGGCCTAGGGTTTAGTCTATCCTTAGGAAGACAGAACTAGGAAAGAGGATCACACAGGCTACAAAGGCAGGCCTGAGACAAATAGACATAGGCAGAGGATTTCAAGGTCATGAGTATCCTGAGGATAGCCTCTAAGAGGGAAGCATAGACTTGGGGTTGGCAAGGCCCCTTGGCCCTCTATACCCCTTGCCCTGTGAGGAGCGTGGCTGCAGCAGGGCCAGAGTAAGGCCCTGCCAACCATGGGGCCTAGGGCAGGATCTGGTTGTCCCAATCTAAGAGTGATACTATTGAAAGATGTCCTAAATATTCAAGGGGATGGAGATTGAAAGAGTAATTCATAGCTCCTTGAATTCATAGCTTTGCACAGAACCTTGTATGTTGCTGTGACCTGAAAGCTGCAGTGCTAAGGAGAGGACAACCTAAATCTAAAACTCAAGTGCTGGTGAAGACACACTCACAAAGGAAAGACAACAAATGGCAGAATGATCATCATTTCTTCATGCACGGACTTGACAGGTTGCAAAGCACTTTTCCATCCATTATCTCACTAGAACCACCCAACATCTCTGCAAGGTAGGCAGCTCCTTCATAGCTCCTGGCCAGCCGCCAGGGTCTTGATGGCTCTTTGGAGTATGGGGAAGTTACGGTGGTGGGACCATTACTGCTTTAAGAGGGAATCAGTGTAAACTGTTATAAGCAAAGTCTTTGGTTGCTAGAGACATATTCATTGACTTATCTGTAGAAGGTGTACAGCGAAGGTGCCTCCTGTAGTGCCTAATAACAATTTGATTAGATCAGCTACTAGCCTCCATAGGAGACAGGTGGATGTGACTGTGGAGGGCTTTGAACAACTTCCTTCAAACCTAAGAAACAGGCCACTTTTCTTAAAGAATTGAGAGCAGCATCTGGTGTGGTTGGGATGGCGTGGCTGTTGGAGGGGCAAAATATGCCATTTTGTGTCCAGCACCACCTGTATGATGCCATGGTTGTGGGACGGAGGCAAGTCTGAAATGAAGATCAACAGATTGCTATCCCAGCTCCCACACCCCACCTCTTCCTCTGTAAAATGGGTCTAACAGTCCTTGTCCTGCCTACCTTGCAGAGATGTTGGGTGGCTCCAGTGAGATAATGGATGGAAAAGTGCTTTGCAACCTGTCAAGTCCGTGCATGAAGAAATGATGATCATTCTGCCATTTGTTGTCTTTCCTTTGTGAGTGTGTCTTCACCTGCACTTGAGTTTTAGATTTAGGTTGTCCTCTCCTTAGCACTGCAGCTTTCAGGTCACAGCAACATACAAGGTTCTGTGCAAAGCCGTATCTGCCCCTCTTCCTGACACCTTCCAGCCTCTTCCATGCAGATACACTGCTGTGATTCTCATTTTTTAGTTCCACAGATTTGGGATGGAGATTTTATATTGGCAAATATTTCTGAAGAGGCAAATAATTGCCTCTGGAAAGAGGCTTCTTTTCTCTTCCAAAAATTCATATCTGCTGGTTTAAACTGATGTGACTATTTTTTGGCTAGAGCTCTGCAGCATTTCACTGAGCAGTAATTATTCCTTTGGTGTTGCAGGAGTTTTCTGAGAGAAGGGAACTAAATCTAAGAGAGTGAATCCATCTGGTACATATGTTGAAGCTCTCTATGAGGCCACTGACACTGAAATGTTAATGCTAGATTTCTATGAACTGCTATCATTTAGATATTGATACAATATGAGCTAGTACCCTGGGTCACTGAACCAAAGGCTGAATTCCATTTCCTTATATGGCACTGGATTCCTGCACCAGTGGATTGATGATTCTTGGCAGAGTACGATGGTAAGATAGACCCTGCATTCCAGTCCTGTCACCCGATTGTCAGACTCTGGCCGTCCCAGCCCCAATCAGGAGTAGACACTAAAGGCCAGCAGCTGGCAAACTCAGTGTCTCCCAGTACCTGAAGCATTGGTAGGTAACTAAGCTTGACAGGATAGTAGAAGTACCTACACATAGTAGGTAATTAATTCTAATTCTAGATTAGTCTGATCTTAAGTGTTAAGTGCCCCCAGAAGAACCCCTGGGGCCCATGGAGACTCACTAATCTGCAGCTTTTTCTTTTTACACGATGGTGTGGGTGAAACCAGGATGTGTTCCAGGACTGAACTGGTGGCTGTCCTGCTTGGGTGGGGCTCTGGCATCCAGCCTAGCCATTGCTAAGTTTTTCCCTAGGTTGTTGGACTCTGTTTCTCCACCAAACTGCCAACTAACATTCAATTCAAATAAAACATCTTAGAAATACGATGCTGCCACCGTATGCAAGGTGCAAGGTGGCAGCACCGTATTTCCAAGATTAGTATTGCCACTGTGCAAGGTCTTTTCTAGCCAGATTGTTCAGCTTGCATTTATCATGATTTTTTCATCTTTGTAACTTGGATAGCCAGTCAGCCCTCTTAGGGACACCTCTGGGGCTCTCCAAGTTCTGACTCTTCTTGATCTGTGCTCATTCTTCTTTTTCGGCTCTTCTTACATTGAAGTCTTGGAAATCCCAACCATTGCTATAAAAGTTCTGTTGCAAAGAATGGAAAATAGCCTATTTTATCCCGTAGCCTAGTTACACATACATAGGGAGCTATGGACATCTCACTGTTCACTTTGAGTTGAACCTGAAATTCCTGCCTCTCCTCTTCAGGAAGTATTAACCAAAGAAGCCACAAGGGAATTCACTAGTCTCCTATGAAATAAAATGCTATCAGATACCAAACAGCTAACTGTCCAGATTTTTCAGCAAAAATTGGCTGCTTTAGTTTTTTGAAATTTTTTTCTCTCTCCTCAGTAGTTCAGTATGAGAGAACCTTCAGGGCAAATTGTCATTGGGAGGAATTCGGAGATGCCATATGTCCTCAGTACATGGCTGAGGAGAACCAACGAAAGTATTACCGCCATTTTCCCAAAAAGCTATTAGGGAAGGTTATTGATTGTTTTCCACATACCTTCCATCTTCATCACAGGGTATTGTGATAACTAAAAAGGTACTTTCATGTATCTCTTAAAAATGGTTTTCTCCTTTTTTGTTTTCTTAATATCCACTGTGCCCAGGTTGCTTTACAGAGCTCCAAAGTGATACTCCTTTCTCCATAAGATTTGCCCTTGCCCTTCTGGCAAATGGACTTGAATTGCTACTGCTTCTGTCAGCTGGTGGCTATGTTTACTTCAAGGTCTTTGGGTAAGCCAGTCAAGTCCAATTACATAAATCATTATTGACTGCTGTCAACCCCCTGTCCCTCCCTCTTACACTTGTTTTTCTACCCCTACCTCCCTCTGCTTTCTATATAGGATTGGAGATGCCATTTTTTTCCTTCAGACTTTCAGGCTTTGGATAAAAATGGTGCCTAAAGGTACATGTCAGCAGACTTCTGGATGACCTTTACGGTAGAGTGGTATTTGGTCTGTACAATAACCCATTCTTTATCATTTATAGATTATCCACATTATACCTAATTTTAAAATTCTTGATGATATCTATTAGGCTTAAGCCCTTAAACCAGTTCACGAGGGTACAGGGGTATTATAGCATTAATGCCCTGTAGGTGAAGTGAATGTTGGTATTTGATCTTTTAGTTGGTACCTGGACCATCCTTCAGTGGGGCTTTCCCGCTTTCCCCTTTCCCCTTTTGTGTTGATGGATTAAGGTATATTTCATTTCTTCTTATTCTGTGTTCATTTCAACATAATCTTCACAGACCCGTTAATAAAGAACAGTTGGCTATTTTCTCCTGCCACATTTCTAATTTCTCAATGCCTAGTTGACAAACAGAATCCTATCTAGAGCAAAGTCATTTGTTCCAGGCTCAGAACACATGGAGGGCCCAGAACCATACGTTGCACTTTTGTTTCAGAGTTAGAAGTCTTCCATGGGCTTTTCTTCTGGTCACACTAAAGTAGTATTTGCAGAAATGAAGTTTCTTTGGGTCTTGTTTTGTTTTTGTTTTTGAAGATGGAATCTATGATCATCTCAGTTTAGTTCTTTGCCTTTTTGTTGTTGTTGTTCTTGAGCTCATATATGGGTTATGTAGGCCTTTCGGCCATTTGAAGCATTGCAGGGAGTGGTATGTTTTAGTTGGTAGATGTGTTAATACAAGAAATCAGCAAACGGTTTGTGGTGCCTTTTAAGATTTATTTAGCACATACTTTTCCTATGGGCTTGGTGCTGAGCTGGATGCTGGGGATGTACAGATGAGAAAGGCACAGCCCCTGTTCGCAGATTGTCTCACAGTCTAGTAGGAGAGAGAGAGAGACATCAACAGCTATCTCTAATACCTAACAATACGGATAGAAAATTTCAGGTCAGGGCACTGGCATGAACAGAAATTGAGAACAGATAAATACATGGTTTGTTCAGGGAATCACTTATGTAGTAATATGGATATTGGCAGAAAATGACTAGAGACAAGATGGAAAGGTAGATTCAGGTCAGATTTTGAAGAGTTGAGACTTTTAGCTTTTAGAAGATTATGTTGGTATCCCTTGAACTCAAGGTGTTGGGTCCAAGGTAATGATTTTGTCTACATTCTTAGAACTTTTTTTGTAGAGTAGCAGGAGGTAGAAGAAAAAGTTATTGAAGCTGAAATAGTGATCCTTAGCCTTAGGGACAGTGTGTGTCAGAGGTTAGAGCATCCAGCATGGCTGGTGGCCAGAGCTTTGCATCAGTCTGAAATGTATGTGATGTATGTTTAGCTTAGGGAAGAGAGAGAAGATTTGATTTTTTGAGGAAGGCTTGGGAAGGAGGGATAGAAGAGCTGGATAGTTTTGCTGCTCCCCAGCCAGAAATTTATAGTTTGATTTCATTATTGCCTTGAAATATTGTGATGTCCCAGAACACACAGCCATTCATATTTAAAAGTAAGCATGGCTACCTCACATCTGATTCAGATATAAAGGACTCATTTGGCTTATTTATATGATTTCAATTCACAAGCAGCCATAGTCAAGTGCTTACTAGGCTTGTAAGAGCAGCCAGAGGTCAGACCATTTCGGAACACATTGGGGATGATAGGAGCTATTGGTTACAGTGCACCCTTATCCAGGCACATGTATCATTACCCTCTGGCCCATAGTCACAAGCACTATCCTTGTCCCCGACCCACCATCTTCCAAATGCACACCATGATTTTAACAGGGAACATGGTTGGATTGATGTGGCAGTCCACATGGAAACATAGATTGTGCCAGAGGTCCTCTTTCCTGATGTTGTTTCACCTTCACCATGGGCTGTCATTCATATTGCTTCATATCTATGTTGCTTCATATCTATGTTGCTTTGCTGTGAGATGCATGGGTCTTTCATAGACTGCTCTTCCTCTTTTGCTATTGGGGTGTGAAAGGTATTGCTCCTTTAAAAAAGTACAGCAGGGCCAGGCGCTGTGGCTCACACCTGTAATCCCAGCACTTTGGGAGGCCAAGGAGGGGGCGGATTATCTGAGGTCAGGAGTTCAAGACCAGCCTGGCCAACATGGTGAAACCCTGTCTCTACTAAAAATACAAAAAATCAGCTGGGTGTGGTGGCAGGCGCCTGTAATCCCAGCTACTCGGGAGGCTGAGACAGGAGAATCGCTTGAACCCGGGAGGCGGAGGCTGCAGTGAGCTGAGATCATGCCATTGCACTCCAGCCTGGGCAACAAGAGTGAAACTCTGTCTTAAAAAAAAAAAATAGTATAGCATAAATCCTTCCAAACATGAATAAAGAAACTCTCTAAGGAAGAAAAATCTCTTGATGGAGGTACCAGGGTCTACTTGGGCAGGTGTTCTATTATGACATAACTGTCTTTTTTTCTGCTTGGCCCTTGGAGAAATGTGTGTTTTCTTGGATTCAGTGTGATTTTTAAAAATAATACAATCTCCGAGTCCTTCTCACAAACTGTTTCTAAAGTATCTCTAATTACTTAGTATAAAAACTGTCTTGATTTATCCATTTCTGCTGTTTTTAGCATTATTGTTTAGGGAATGATGATCCTTGAGGATAAAGTTCTACAAAGTATCTAGAGTTAATGTTTAATCTAAAGGAACCTGTCTTAAGGGCCAAGAGATCATTGAGTTCCTCTGTTAAAAACAGTGAAGGCTAGACCCTGTTTTCTCCATTAGGAATCCTGAGCATTGGTGAGGAAATTCATACTACAACCTTGCTGCTACCAATATCTTATTCCTTATACTGGATCTCCAGTAAAATGTGCATATATATATGGGTTTAAAGTTATTTTTATCAATGCAATAATATGAATAATTTTTGTACTCAGGCTTATAATAACATCAACAAAACCAATCAGTCCAGTACTGCTTCCTCCCAATCCTGCTCCTCTTGTTTTTGGTACTTACCTTCATATTTTATATAATATGCTTATGCTGCCATTACTTGATTCTTTATTTTAGATATTGTGTGTTTACTTCCTGTGATGATAGATGAGAGGCTGGCTGTCTCATAGTCCCTATCAGTCAGGCATGGCTGGTCTGTGCTGCATAACAAGACATTCCTAGTTACCAGGGGCTTTACAGAACAGAAGTTTATTTCTTGTTCATGCTACACATTCAACGTAAGTGGGCAGGGGGCCTCCGGCTCATGTTGGTCACTGAAGGACGGACATGGGCTGATGGAGGCTCCATCTCAACACCTGATCCTATGATCTACGAAATGGGCAAATAAAGAGGTAATTTCCTGCTGCCTCTCAAAACTTCTTCCCAGGTATGATATAAATTAGTTTTATTCACATTTTATTGGTCAAAGCAAGCCACATGACTATACTTAATCTGAAAAGAGGCCTGGAAGTACAACCCTATCATGTGCCTGGGAAGAGATGCTCTGGAATATTTGTGAACAGCCCTAATGACGACCATACAGCCCCTCCATTTTCTTCCCCCATTACTCCGACATAAGCAAATCATGAATTTTTTCAAAATTGGTATTCAGTGTTTGTTATTATAGCTTTGCATTTATGTCCAGTGCCAAGCCAAGCAATGCATTATGCTTTCATTTCCTTTTTTGAATAATATTTTATTTTCCCCAGAGTCAATAATTGCCTAATTTCTTATTTGCTTAGTTTTCTTTTTATTTATTGCTTATTTTCTGTACAACATTCATCAGATTTATCAAGTAGTCCTCAGTGTTATTTTTTGAATACTGAAATATATCAGATAACCTACCGATTTTATTTTTTCCTGGAGTCTTCCAGCCTCCCACTTCAGTCTTGGCTCTCTAGGCCTGCTGTACAGGAATCACCCTCCCTTTGCTAGTTTCCTGTATTAGGACCCTAGTTTTTGGGTCTTCTGTCTCCTTTTTAAAAATTATTTGCTTACTTGTTTTGCTGGAGCACATGCTTTAATAGCTTCCTAAGTAAAGGTGTATGAGGAATTGTATTAGTCAGCGTTTTAGTAGGTTATACCATAGTTGCAAATGATTCCAAAATCCCAATGGCTTATACAAGATTTCTTTCTTACTGGTATCCTATGTCTTTCATGGGTTAGCAGTAGTTCTAGCTAGGTCTTTTTTACTCTGGCACCTAGGTTGAGGGAGCAGCCCCTCTCTAGGAGAAGCAGTTCTCAAGGCAGAGGAAAAATAGCACTGATTGAATCAGTGTTGACTCTCAAAGCTGCTGCTCAGAAGTGGTACACATCACTTGTGTTCACATGTCATTGGAAAATCAAGTCTTATGGCCAAGCTTGATGTCAATAAGCATGGAAAATAAAAATAATCCTTCCACAGGTAAAATTATACTTTTTTGCCAATGGAAATAAATAGCTGTGTTGCATATAAAATTATGAATTGGTTTTTCACAGAATTTTGAAGGCATTGCTCTATTGTCTCCTCGTTTTCATGTTGTTATTTAAAAGGCTGATGCCAATCTAGTCCTGGTATAAGAGTCTTCTGTATAAGCGTTGTTTTTTCCCTTGCTCTGAAGCCTTTTAGGTTCTTTTTTTTAGCCCTTACAATTCAGACATATTTTGAGTGTGACTTGGTATAGATCTTTATGCATTCATTTTACTGATCCTTCCTTAGGAGCTTTAAATGTGGAAATTTATGTCCTTATTTTTCTTATGTTATGACTTCGATAATTTTCTCCCCTTCATTTTTTCTTTCTGAAATTTCAATTATTTGGGTATTAGACCTCCCATATTGTTCCTCTACTTTTCTTATCTTTTCCTCTCTTGGTCTTTATGTTCTTCTTTTTGGGAGATTTTCTTATTTTAATCCTTTTACTTTTTTGCAGTTTGATTATCATATTTTCAGTGTCCTTAAATTCCTTTGTTTTCTGTCGCTTCCTTTTTGTAGTATCCTGTTTATGCTTATGGATATAAATTTTTCTCTTATCTCTGAGGATTTTAATTATAGTTTTAAGTTTTCTTCTGTTATTGTATCATCTCTGTTTTCTCTGTTTGTTTGTTTTGACTTTTCTCGTGTTGGATGAGTTCTTCAAATGTTTTGTGATCCTTGACTGTCTATTCATATTGAAGAGTGGAACTCTCTTGTTTCCTGGGGTCAAAGAGGGAGGATAAAATAGTTAACCTGGGTAGCTGCATGCTGAAAAGTATATATGGGAGCCTGCTGCTCCATATACAGAGTTTTAATTCCTGTTTTCCCGTGTCTTATCCCAATTTCTGTGGTACTTGGTATTTCTAAACCCTTAAGCCTTCCCAGGATTCACTGGGGACTAATTGTTTCACTTTTCATTGGTGTATCTTTCTGCAAGCACTTATGTTCTAACTTGATTTTCCTCTACTCTCTGAAATAAATATGCATTCTTCCAATCATTTCCTGTCTTCGAAACATTTATGAACAATTCTTGTCCACTAATGTCTCCTTCCCTGTTTTATTAGTCTGTGTGGACTTACACCTCTTTCTCTCTGTCTTTCTCTTCTCTCTCTCTCTCTCTCTCTCTCTCTCTCTCTCTCTCTCACACACACACACACACACACACACACACTGTTTTTATTTGTATTGTTTTAATTCCGTTAATGAGACTTCGGAAGGGAGAGAGATAATCATGTATCATCAATCTGCCATGTTTAACCAGAAGTCAAGCTATGGTAGCATTTTTAAAATGTAGTTTTCTTTATGTCATGCTAAACTGAGCATGGCCTTAAAATCTACCCCTGGTCTTTGAAATAAAAATAGCATTATACTTGGATAGATGACATGTTTTCACCACTAAATTTTAAAGACAAAACTTGAATGTTGATGGAAATTAAAATGTGTTTAGCACTTTCTGACACTATGTATGGTAAATAAATAAATGAATGAATCAGTGAAAAGAAAGGAAAGTCACTATAATGGATACTCTTGAATTTCCCACTCCAGCTGTACTCTCTACCCTTCCTTACCCTGCTCTGGGCCCCTGGAGACTGACTGCTATGGGCTGCATCAACCAGGCTCCCTTGTCCTCTGGCTTCTAGTTAGGTTTGACAATGAGAGGTATCAGTGGGGGAGGGAGAAAGGTTGAGAGGAAAGCCAGATCTTGGTGTTTACTTCTCCAGCTTCTTCTCTGTCAGGTCGCATTTGGCAGTGGCTGTGTTCCACTATTTCATGCCACACCTTCTGTTGAGTTGTCCCTCTCTGACAGCCTCAGCTTTGACCAGGTTCTGGTAACCATTACTCTCCTTCCCACTTCAAGTCTAGAGATGGTAGTGGTTTCTTCCTGCTACTGATCCAGGACCAATGCACCATACCTTATAGGTTCCCTTAACCATGCCTCTACCTTCAGTTACACCTTTTGAATGTGCTCTGTTTCCTGCCAAGACCCTGCTTGATACAAATGTTACAGTAGCACTATCTCATTATCATCCATGTATTCTTGAACAACATACTCCACATCATGGGCCTCAGTTTCCATATCTGAAAAGTACTAAGGTGGCAATAGGTGGTCTGATTTGTCATGTAAGAACCGCTTCGTGTTCTGACATCTCTGGTTTTATATGATGCAGCAGTGGTCAATAGCCAGCTCTAGCTCTAGTTCTCTTGTATAGACTTTGTGGACCATTGTGGATAATTCTGTGTAGTGGATAATCACAAAACAATTTTTTCCTGTCTTTGGGAGGCAGTTTGCTGGAGCAAAAGGATTATAGGCTTTGGAGTCAGACCAGGGTTCAAATTCGAGTGTTATTACTTTTTTACTGTATGACTTTTAATCCATTACTAAACCTCTCTAAGTCTCACATTCTTCATCTTAAGATTAAGGTATATGATGGACACTGCTACTTACCTATCCTAGCCATTTTCTTCTCCCTTGCTGAAAGAATGCTATTTCCCATTATATATGTAGCTGAACATTTAGTTGGATGTTTTGATACATGCAGTTTGCATAGACATAACTAGTATTTACTACCATCTGATTCTCTCCTTCTGGAAGCATGAAAGACTAATTTCCAAGCTTCCTGTAGTTAGGACCATAGGGACCATATGGTTAGGTCTGGCCAATAAGCTGTGAGGGAAAATTACCTGTGACACTTTGGAGCTGAAGTAGAAAAAAGCAAGTGTGCAATCTCCATGTGCTGTCTTACCCCTGCTAAGGTAACAGGGAACAATCTCCATGGTGGAACCTCCATCAATAAAGGGTCCTTAAGTGACTATATGGAACATAGACACTCATAAACTTGTAATCAACATGTAGCATGAGTGAGAAGTAAACCATTGTTGTGTTAGGCCATTGGGGTTTTGTGATTGATTTGTCAGCTGATCCACAGCTGAAAAGCATCCCTACAGGTACAGGACATTATCTTTCTTGTAGGGTTGTATGGATCAGACTCTCTAGATTTGATTCCTAGCTCTGTTATCTATTAACTTGTACGTCCTTGGTCAAGTTACTTAACCTTTCTGTGCCTTTGTTTCCTCATCTGTAGAATGAGGTTAATAATACCTTTTTCCTCATGAGGTCAGTGTGAGTACTAAGGAAATCAATATACAGGAAGCACTTAAAACAAGGCCTGGCAGGTAGCAAGTGCTATGCAGCATTTTATGTCAGAGATCATGTATTTCAGAGTGTCAAATACAGTGTCTGGCTCTCACCAACAACTTAATCCTTTATGACTTTTGTTGCTGTCATAAGGGTTAAAATGATCCATGTAAAGTCTTCACATATGGTGGCCACTTAACACAATGTCACTATTATTTGATGACTGATTTTTGTACTTAATTCTGGATATATGCCCCTCATTTTTTAGTTCTCTTAATCATTGCCCTCTAAGATTTCCTTTACAGCATGGGAGGTAGTTAAGCGTGTGGATTTCCAAGAGTAGTTTTGAATACAAAGTTAAGAAGATGTTGAAATGGCAGCAAAGCCTTAATTTAACAGGGAAGGCATTCATCAAAAGTGTTGTTATCCATAAGTTTGAAACCAAGGCGACCCACAGAGAAGCTACATTTGTAAAACTGAGCCTTGGATAATGAGTATTTCATTATATTTGCCATTTAGAGCCCTTACACACTGTCTGTCCATGCTGTTCATTTTGCAGATGAGAAGACTTAAGCCTAGAGAAGGGAAAGGAATAGTCTAGGATAACATAGTCAGTTAACAGCATAAGCAGAACTAGAGCCCAAGTACACTGCTTCTTGATCTGTATCTACATTTTGCATCTGTAAAGCTATACAATATTGCCTTCTAGTACTTGAATAAGAAAGTCATTGGCTTTTTCATCTCAAAACTCTCAAAAGCTTAGCAGAAACTCAAGAGATGTAGTTTCGGAGGAACCAGAGGAATTCAAGTGAACAGTGTAAGGTAGAAAAAGCCAGGTTTGGTCTTGTAACATTTGTGCCATTTGAAAGCTGTTGTCAAACAACTGCAACCCTAGACTCAATGTGAAAATTAAAAGTAAGTTTGCTTTTATGCGCTGTCCTTTGCAGAGCCCATCATCCATTTTCTTGGTTCTGTTTTGCTCATGTCTTTGAATACATCAAAAGTGGCTTCATTTTCTCTTTGCTGCCTATTCACTGGCTGCAAGTGTCCTGTCCATTCCAGATTTTGGATGGGCTGCCCAGAATCACCACAGACTTTGCTTCTTAGCCAGCTAAAGGAAGGTAGAAATGAAAGAGCCCTGCCAGTGTGTTTCCTTTCTGTAAGTTTCCTTGGACACAAACACAGGAGCAGAATTTCTATGGAGGAGCTGGTCTCCCTATTTTGGATTTTGCTGAGGCAGGTAGTTGAACTCTTTGAGGAAGTCTGGGTTTTCTCTGTCTTGGGAAATTACTGATAACATCAGAGCCAGAAGGAGGTGAGTAAAGTGGAAAAGAAAATTCATAAGAGCCGTGCCAAGATTCAGATTTCCAACCCCACCCAATTCTTCCCCAGCTCTCCTTTCAGCTGCTACTTGCTTCCCAGGAAGCAACAAACAATAGGCTACTGATTGAATTTAGGTCTGAACTTCATACAATTAAAGGTGAGGCAAGTAAAACATAGTTACATTTAGAATCAAAGTCTCTGTGTTTCCATCAGGAGGCACAGTCTGTATGTATACTTTAGAAAGTGGGTCTGGTTCTGAAGCCAAACTTGAAAGCCCATTCATTTTGGTAATTATTTTCTTTTTTAAAGCAAGAATAATCTTTATTCCGTGGAAACTAATTTATAAAATTGTTATCAATAAGATGAAAAGATTCATGGTAATTATTTTCTTGTTCATAGTTTCTTGCCAGCCTTTTTTTGGGAATTAATCACTTCCAGGAAAGTGCAGAGATCTTACAGTGAAGAGAAGGAAAAACATATTAATTGTAGCTGAACTGGGTCTAGATCATGACAGCTGGAATATCCTGAGATCTGGGACAAAGGGACAGCCATTGGGCAGCTGTAGTTTATGGTAGGCAACATAGCACAAAGATTCAGTTGTTTCTTTTTTACCCCTTCTAGGACAATGTAAATGTGTACTCTGGTTAGTTTCCCAGAGTAGATACCATGTTATTTAAAAAACTCTACTCATTGTATATGAAGTTGTATCAACACATAACAACTGCCACTTGGAAGTCATCTTTATCTTTCCCTGATATCCCTTTTTCGTATCCTTCTCTCTAGTACTCATTCCTTCAGTCAGTGAATTTATGCTGCAAGCAGACTACATGCCAAGCACAATACCAGCACCATTGATATAATGGTGACTAAGACAGTGTTCTACTTGTTTATTGCTGTGTGATAAACCACCCTCAAAACTTAGTTGCTTAATGTAAAAATGATTTTACTGTAAAAACCATTTTACTATAGCTCACAATTCAGAAATTCAGGCAGGGCTCATCTTGGTGATTCTTTTGATCAACATGGATTACTCAGTGGCATTCAGATGGTAAATGCACTGGTATGGTAACCACCTCTCTGCATCCCACTCTCCAGTTTCACTCACATGTTTGTCTGGTGCTTTGGCAAGGATGGCAGGAAGGCTAGGCTCAGCTAACCCAATCAACCAGAGAACCTATACATGACCTCACCAGCATGGTAACCTCAGGGTGGTTGGACTTCTTACGTGTCATCTCAGGGCCCCAGGGATAGTGTTCCAGCGATCCAAGTGGAAAATGCACAACCTTTTATGACTCAGCCTCTGGAGTCCCAAAATATCACTTCCACTGCATTCTCTTGGTCAAGCAAGTCACTGAGGACCAACCTAGATTCAAAGGGAAGGTAATTAGATTCTGCCTCTCAATGAAAGAAATAGCAAAGACTTGATGGACAACTTTAACATGTCACAGACAGCCAGAGCTGCTTGATGAGATTATATGACAGTGGAACAAGAAGCAGACTGGTCAGCAAATAGTCCAGGGGCAGAGGCTACCTTGAAGAAGTGACTAGAAAGCCTATTGGGTAGTATAGTGAATACTGTTTGAGGACTAAGCTGCTGAGAGTTTGAGGTTGCTACCTTGTGCTCTCTTGGATGATTCCTGTGATGCCCCCCACCTCCTGTTCAGCATTACATATCATACTAGAACAACAACCAACTCTGCTGGCAAACACACATGCACAGGGCATGGTGCATAGTCTTGTCTCTACACACAGCTGCTGCTTTCATTCTGATTGGTTAAAATCTAATTGTTTGAATGAATTCAGGGTTGCTAAGTGATTAGTACTTATTTAGGCTAGTTCAGCCAGAACTGGCAATTGGCATTGTTGTTCCATCTGCTGAAACTTTTCCCCCTCTTCTTCCTCTTGCTAACACTACTCATTCTTTTGAATTCAGTATGAGGAGCCCCTTCTTTCTGGAAAAAAAATGTTTGACCACCCTCATCCCAATTTAATTTAGATGCCTTCCTGTGGACTCCCCAGCACCACCCAAAAAATGTACTGTTAATGCAGCAGACATATTTGCAATGGGAGTGTCAGCTATTGACCAGGTTCTTGCTGAGAGAGCTACAGATACTGGGGTGATTCAGAGTGATACAGTTGCTCCCTGCACAAGTAAATCTCCCAGTTTGGTGGTGAAGGCAGATATCAAATGAGTGGATACAAATGTATTGAATGTTCCTAAAAATGCCTGACTCAGAGTCACATGGGTAGTGATAGGGACTGTGCCATCTTTTCTGTTGTTGTCGTGGTGCCTGGCATATAATACCATATCAGTAAATGTTTTTTATGTGCATGAATGAATTTTGGTGGTATATTTATTGAACATGTGGATAAAGTTATGTCAGTAGAATGTCATTTATCTTTTTATTAGAGCCCTCCTAAGATTTTACCAGGCTGGGCCATGATGCTTTCCATTAAGAAACAGTGGATTGGGGTGGAGGGACGAAGAGCATTAGGAAAAATAGCTGATGCATGCAGGGCTTAATACCTAGGTGATGGGTTGATAAGTGCAGCAAACCACCATAGCACACTTTTACTTGTGTAACAAACCTGTACATCCTGCACATGTACCCTGGAACTTAAAAATTAAAATAAAAAATAAAAGAAACAGTGAGG
The DNA here is from genome assembly GCF_000951045.1 of Mandrillus leucophaeus. Taxonomy (NCBI): domain Eukaryota; kingdom Metazoa; phylum Chordata; class Mammalia; order Primates; family Cercopithecidae; genus Mandrillus; species Mandrillus leucophaeus. Next base: position 176,945 of record NW_012101801.1, read on the forward strand.
ACAGGGCCTACATCTGGATCCAGTCGATCCTTTTTGCTGCCAGCCAGGTTATGCCAGCCTCCTCTCATCCCTTGGTCAGTCTGATATCTGGGGGGCCGCGGTGGTACCTCACATATCAAGGTTTGACCTTCTTCTTTGTTAACCTTTGACTTTAGCTATCATGACCCTGTCGATAGAGGAACCTTTGTTTCCTGCTGCCCGTCATATCCTATCCTTTGGAATAATTTATGGCAGTACTTGACTAGGGCTCTTCTGACCTGTGCCTGTCCTGAGCAGACACACATTGCCCTCTACCATGTTCTGGGGAACCTAGCTGGCAGCTACCTTGATCCTTCCTGGTTCACTTGCCTTCCAATATCGGCTTTTCCCTATTATGATTTCCAGATCCCAAGGTTGTTGGTTAGTGTTTTGTCTTGTTTTGTTTTGTTTTTTTAGACAAGGTCTCTGTTATCCAGGCTGGAGTACAGTGGTGCCATCACAGCTCACTGCAGCCTCATCTCCTGGGTTCAAACAATCCTCCCACCTCAGCCACCCAAGTAATTGGGACTGGAGTCATGTACTACCATGCCTGGCTAACTTTCTTATTTTTTGTTAACACAGGATCTCAGTATGTTGCTCAGGCTGTTCTCAAACTGCTGGGCTCAAGCAGTCCTCCTTCCTCGGCCGCTCAAAGTGCTGGGATTACAGATATGAGCCACCATGCCCAGTAATCCCAAGTTTTTAGAACAGCGACAAAAAAGTATAGCCCTTGGAACTAGACATAATTGATTTTGAAAGGACTTCTCTATTTGCCAGCTTTATCATTCTGAGCCTAATTTTCTCATCTGCAAAAATGGGGATAAAAATCATGACATCATAGGGTTATTTTAAGTGTAGTACCTACCATGTAATTGCTGAGAAACTGGTAGTTTCCTCCCATATCCCATCTCAATGTATTGACTTTTGTATTCAAAGAAGACATTGTTGATTACTTTCTCTCCAGTATATTATTTACTTTAGGGTACTTTTCCTAGATGAGGATAGTGGCTTGCTTCCAGGGCTGGCCTTAACCACACCGTTATCAGAGCTTCTGGACTCCAATGACATGGTTACCTGGCTCACTCACTTGGAGAATACGGGTCCCATGGCTTCTGGCGCAATGACTTCACTATAGCTGCAGTTCTACCCTTTCCTTCCAACTGTGGCTCAGTGCCAGGATAGAAGGAAAATGCAAAAGAGTTTGGCAATATTTCAGAGAGAAGACTTTTAGCAGAAGTCATAACTTTGCTGTCCTGGACAGTGTTATGAAGGCACTTTCCCACATACTCCGCTGGATCCTACCTTCATCTGCCACCTTTACTCCTGGTTCTTTCTTCTAAGAGGATACAGTAGTATATTTGGGTGGCATGTGACATGACAATATCTCTTACTTTGACCTCCCATAGCATTTTAAGCATTTATTGTCTGTAAATTTTGTATAATTATATTTTTCTCTCTGAATTTCATGTATGATTAAAGTATACTAGTCATAAATCATTCAAGATAACACTAAGCTCTTCAATAGCAAGGGTTATGATTGAATAGCTCAGGGCCTGAACACAACCTGAGAACTGCTATTTTAGGGCATAGGATGAAAAGAGAAGTCAATGAAGAAAACTGAGGAGAAGTGAGAGAAACAGGAGGAAAAACAGCAAAATGGAGTGTTAAAGAACCCTGATGAGGAGAGTGTAGGAGAGACGGACAACAGGATGTAAGCTTCAGGATATTTTGGAGGGTTTTGGGCACATTTCATTTACAGGATCATAGGGGTAGTGAAGTTGGAATCCAGCACTGTTCTCATCAGTGTCAAGAAGGGCAGGACCAGCTTTCTCTTTATGTAAACCCTCAAACTTTAATGGGCACTGGAATCCACAATCCTGGGCCTTACCTACAGAGATCCTGTTTCAATACGTAGGGCCTGGAACTCTGTATTTTAACAGACATCACAGGTAATCATGATGCTGGTGGTCCCAAAAGAAACATGGGTCTCTGGTTAACAAAGTAGTCCAAGGTTGTATTGGTAGTTTGACAGCCCTGTCAGGTCTTGTGATCAGCTAAAGTCACAAAGTCACAAAGTTAAAATGATAGAAGGGCCCTTAGAGGGATGATCTACCAATGCAACTCAATAGGGGCACTGTATTAGTTTGTTCTCATACTGCTATAAAGACATACCTGAGATTGTGTGATTTATAAAGAAATGTTTAATCGGTTCACAGTTCTGTGGGCTGTACAGGCTTCTGCTTCTAGGGAGGCCTCATAAAACTTACAATCATGGCAGAAGGTGAAGGAGAAGCAAGCACATCTTCACATGGCCAGCAGGAGTTGGACGAGGTGCAACACACATTTAAACAAACAGTGCTAGGAGGATGTTGCTAACCCGTTACAAACTACCCCCCGTGATCCAGTCACCTCCCACCAGGCCCTTCCTGTAACACTGGGGATTACAATTCAACATGAGATTTGGGTGGGAGCACAGAGCCAAACCATATCAGGCACTATTGGAATTTTAGGTGGGACCATGCTTCCTTGCAGGGGACTGTTTCTCCTGTGCAATGCAAGACGTGTAGTACACTTTGTTCCCACCAACTAGACTCCAGTAGCACCCCTCAGCCATTCTGATGACCAACAAAATCCCCACCCCATATATTTCCTCATTCCTCCTAAGGGAGTAGTACCATCCCCACTGAGAACCACTGCCAGTGTAATCCCTTCATTTTGTTTGGGAGGGAAATGGGTCTCAGAGCAGGGGAGGGAATTCTTCAAAGTCTCTCAGTGAGCTCTTTTTGAAGTAAGATACTCTCAAGTCTGTTATTCTTCATCTTGTATTTCTGTAACTAAGTTTGGGAACCTAAATGCAGGCTTGCCTCCCCAGTTGGGTGTTTCACCTTATTAGAAAAGATGGAGACCATCATCTTACTAGGTCCCTGTTGTCACTGACAATATCAAGTATTGTGCTGGCTACACACAGGCACCTCCCAGATACTCACTGAACTGAATTGAACCACAAAACCCTGTGGAGTTCCTTGAAGATGAACAAGATTCAGAACCCTCCTAGGCAGTAAGTCTTCTTTCAGGAGGGACCGAATTGTTTGTTTAGACTGCACTTTGAAGAGAAACACTTTAGCTCATTAGCATATTCTTAGTACATCAAGAACATTCATCTGGACCCCGAGCCGTGCTAGAGTGTACATGCCAGGAGGGCAGGGAATGTTGCCTTTCTTCATTGTTTATCTTCAACTCCTAGACTGGTGCCTGGTACATAGGGAGATACTCAGTAAATATTTATGTATGAAGAAATGGCTCCACCTTACAATAAAAGATTGTTTACTTTCTTCAGACAAGTATGAAATAAGCAAGTCTTTGCAAGGATTATTATATCCTTGGAGAAAAGTAAAAAGTAAATATGAGTTAGAAGAATATGAGTACATTGTATTTGCAAAGAAGATTTCTAAAATTCAAAGGCCTTTCTCATCAATTAAGGAAAAGGTAGAGAAATGTGCCCTTTTTGAACCTACAGTGACAGATGCTGATGGCTAGACTAATGTCCGCAGAGAGAGGCTGCTGGTGCTGTTGCTCAGTGCACCATCCCTTCCTCTGACCTGTTCAGCACTGTCAAGAGTGACATGAAGAGACCACTGATGGCCTGTGAGGAGATTCACAGATGGGGGAGCTGGGCAGTTAAGTGAAGGCATTGGCTCACACAGTCATTGACTGTCAGAAAGTAACAGTAAATCAAACCCAAGAGGAAGAAATGTGACAGTTAGGGAAATATGGGTTTCAAACCCTAATGAACCACGCACGAGTGATCTGCTTTAACAGCACCAGGTAGGAAAAAGCGTTCAGGATTTCAACTGATAGAAAGACCAGCAGTACCTAACAGGTTGATGTTGTTGCTCCAAAGGACTGATGTGACCTCAAACCACCTTATTGAAGGCTATTGCCTAGATTACAAGAAGCAGTGGTCCATACCTGCACACACCTGTTCTGTTTACTTCTTACTTGTGTTCCTGTCATACAAGGCACCTAGACAAACGAGAGTCCCTTCAGAAAGTTACCAGGATGTGGATGACTTTGTAACCTGGTTGTATAAAGAACAGTGGAAATAACTGGAGATAATTTACTTTAATATTATGAGAGGAGTCTGGGGACTATTATAGCAACTCGCAAAGATTTGAAGGGTTGACATGTAGGGCAAAGAACAGTCTGATTCGGTAATCTCCTGAGAACAGAATCAGCACTAATGGATTGAAATGCCTGCAAGTCAGATTATTGGGTCAACACAAGGGATAACTTTCTAATGACTATGCCATCCAAGACTTCAGTGGGCTAATTCATTTGGTAGTGAGTTCCTTGTCACTGGAAGAGTTCAAGTAGTGAACTGACCACTTACCTGGCAGGGAAGCCGTAGAGGGGGCTTAAACATCTGATGAGATTGAACTTCATGACTTAAAATCTCGTTCAAGCCTGCACACAAGCCTGTTCAAGTTTGGGTTTTGCATTTTCAAGGTGATAAGTAAATCTGATTCAATGTATATGAATATTATGTCTGTCACCAAGGTAAGGTAGAGTTATAATTTGGGACATAAGTGACCATCACTCTTTAAATACCTATCAGTGTATAGGTTTTAGAAAATTTCATCAAACCTCTTGCAAGAACATATGCTTAATGTGCGCTAAGAAACCTGATTATCAAAGCAGTTCCTCTACCAAGAAAGCCCCCTGCCCTTCCTAGCTCACCTTCTACCCAGCCAGGTATTTTCATTTATATCTGTGGGTGTCTACATCAGGTTTGCTCAGGACTAATTCACAGCAAGGTGAGAAGCAAACTAATATAGGTACCTGTGATTTGGACAGCACTGCTCTCAGGGTCAGGGTCAAGATCAAGGGCCTTACTTTGTTCTCTGGCCAGTCTTGTTTGCTTAGGTCAGGACAGTCTTGCTTATTTGAGCATCAGTCTGGCTGTTGAGCATCTTGTGCTGTTCCTTCAACATTTTCACTCTTCACAGTTGCTAACTTGTCTTCTTTTGATAGGTTCTTTTTTTTTGTTAAGACCTACATGATAAAAATGCAAATAAAACAGAAGTATATTCAGTGAAATGTAAGCCTCACCTGTCCTAACTAATCCTATGTTCCTTAATTCCCTCCTCCAGAGGCAACTGCTACGACTACTTTCTTTCAGGTCCTTCCGTAGTGAGTCTGTGCAAACATAAGCACTATGTAGATATTTGTATGGTCTTAAAGCCTCCCATCTGGCTCTGCCCACCAGTTTGTGTGATCTTTTGCTCATCTTCAGCTCCTGCAATAGCTCATTTATTTGGAGCCAACCCTGTCTGCTAACCTGTCTTGGCTTCATATTTTCTACTGCTCACCTGCTCTCATACTGCCACTCTGACTTGGTAAGACCTTAATCTGGGACAGGAAGAAGTAGAAATCATCATTTAGGAAGAGTAAAGCATTTCTAGTTTCTATTTCCATTCCATATTTTCTAGCCCTGTAAAATTAAATTATGCCTGTTCATCTGCTACTGACTCACTATATTCCACAAGCAAGCAATTTGCATTTTTCTTCACAGCAGCATCTTTCTCCTCAGGATGCTGTGGCAACTAATGTTTTAAGATTCTAAGAAAAAATCATAATAACAAAACCTTTCCATCCTAGGCATCTAAAAATTGAATTGTGACCAAAGCATAAAGAAATGTTATTAAAGAAGCTAAACAGTTTACAAACTCAGCAATGCCATGTTGAAGATTAAACCCTGTAGGTTGGGAATTCATTTAGGGCACATTCGCATTCTGTGTTTTTAGACGTGGCTGCATGCACAAGTCACCTAACACATCACCACAGAATACAATGTGTCAAAGTATTTAGAATGTGAGAGCATCACACAGATAAGGGAGCAGTTTTTATCTGGGAAGGTGAGAAAAGGGAGTGAGGGAGTAAATTGGCCCATAGAATTCTAGAGTTTGAAGGGGCCTCAAAGATGAGCTAGTAGTGTAGGCTAAGTACCTTTGGCTGCATCGCTACCAAGTGGTTGTCTAGCTTACGCTTTGAGTACCTCCACTGACAGCATGCTCTTTATATGTCAAGGCAGCTTATTTCATCAGGCTGCCCTATTAGAAAGCTTTTCTTTAGGCCATACCAAAATCTATCAACTAGTATTTTCTACTGCTTGTTCCTAAATTAAACTTCTTGGGGTCACACAGCCACACTAAATTCTTTGCCAGTATGAAAGCTCTTTATATATGTAAAAATAGTTTTCAAGTACTCCTGTCTAGAGTAAGCTTTTAAAATTCCTTCAGTGGTCATCAAATGACATTGTTTCCTACCCATCCATCATTTTGGGCACAAAACCCTCACCTATGTAGTAAAATGTGTCAGTTCCTTCTCTTGTGTCTTGTTTTTGGCCTAAATAATTTCAATGAGATGACCACAAATTAAAATAGTCTTGGAAAGGAATCAAATATGGAAGTATATGAGAATGAGATAATAAAGGCAAGTCTGGTCATACAGTTTCAGAAGCTTATGTCTTTAATCAGTTAGGCTAATAATAGTGAGGCCATGAGCACAGACATCAAAAAACTAGGGATCACCCTCACCATGATCTGCAGAATGAGAATGTTAGGAAACCATAGACTCTGCAATAGGAAAGTCCTTTAGCAATCAGCTAATGAAACTCCATCATTTTATAGATAGGGAGACTGAGATTTGAAGAGGCCAAGGGACATACACAATGTCTCACAGCTACATTGGCAGAGCAAAGACTAATTAATCCATGTCTTTTGATTGCCATTTCAGTGCTTTTCTGTATGTGTTTTCTTAACTTGGGACACAAGCAACAGCCAGATAGTAAAGGATATCCTTTTATTACCTTCTCTCCAGTCACTGTTAACCAATTATATTTCACTCCAAAATAGATTTCAAAAGTTACAGAGTTACATAAGAATGCTCTTAAGATTCTTGGGTTGATCTCCAAAGCATCCCTGCCTTATTCACCAAAAACTTAGCAGTTTGTGTCTTTTTGAGTTTTGAATTAATGTGCGCATCAGTGAGGATAAGTCCCCACTACTATGAGGAATTTGTACAATGAGTGTCTAATAACATGGATACCACAAGGGAATATTGATAAGACATTTGAGAATAAGAAGAAAATATTGGCCAATAATGCATATTATTGTGTGATAAAACCCTGATGTCATATAATCATGTTATGGCAACATCAGTCTAAACAGAAACTCAAAATCGTTGAATTCCTCCAGACATGTGTGCAATGTACCTGGTTCTTCACGTGTACATTGGAAATGCACATTAAAGTGGAAATGGGGAGCTGTTGCTAGAATTCCAGGATATTGGAGACAGACGAAAGGTATTCACCCTGCAGGCACTTTGTGGATATTTTTAATTTGAAAAACAAGGACAATCCCAATGTCTAGATTTCCCATTTATGTAGTCTCCCAAAACATTTCAGTAGCAGATCTCCTATGAGCCTAGGTCCTTCTTAAGCTGAGGGTTCCCAAGTAGAAACTATACTGATTGAGATGAGCTATTGGCCTTATTTGAGAATGACTCAAGTCTGGTTCTGTCAGACTTGGGTCTTTCTATTTAAATTCAGGTATAGACGCTATTTTCTAGACCCCATTTTCTAGAAAATCTGTGCCAAGAAAACTTTGAAAATTTGAAGACAAAATTAACATTTGAGAGAAAGGATTATAGAAAACCTGCTAAATGCCTTTTTAAAAATGGTCCCAGCCCTACTTTCCAATCCTATAAGATAGCATGCCATCACATATCTATGCAATAATTTATACTGTATTGATTTTATTGTCACAACTTTGGAAATCTCTGTCATGTGTATTTATGATGGCCCATAAATGTTTGGAATAACATTTAGAGACCAAGTCACTATTTGGAGTCAAGGAAATAGAAGGCTGTGTAGACAGATTAGAGCCCAGTAATGGATCCAGTGTGTAGATCTAAGAAACCTGCCTAAGATAACTTCTCTTGAAAATTGAGTAACAGAAGCCCTCAAATAATAGTAGCTCAAAATGGAAGTTTAAAAATGGAAGGCTGTGAGCTGTGTAGCCCAAAGTGATGACTCTATTTGAAAGCCCTTATTTTTTTCCTGTCCAGGAATCTTCAAATGGTATGTTTGTAAAAGGAATTGACAAAAGCATGCAGCTATACTAAGCAGCAAGATTCTCTGGATGAGCAGATCACAGCTTTCACATATTAGCACGTCCTGAACATGTAACTCCCAGTTATAGATCTGGAGTTACTTGCATCATCAATTCAATACTTTGGGACTTAGGGCTCCAGTTGTATTGGTGCCAGATGGAGAATTAATATGTTGTCTAACTCAGACTAGTTAAGGGGTTTTGCTCCTCAGAGGGAGTGGGAGACAATGTGACTGTTTTGCTCTCATTTTCCTCATCCTGCATTAGAAACAAAGCAAAAAGTTGGCTGGAATCAGTATTAGCATTGCCCACAGCTGTTGAACTCTGATTTAACCAGATGCCATAGCTATAGCAACGGGGAAATATTGGAATTTTGAAATTAACATGCTACTGAAAGTTGCTAAATATATCACGCTTTGTGGAGGGGTTCATATTGTAGGTATTTCCATTATTTCTCAAATGACAAAGTAAGTCAGGCTTTAGACAGAAAGTTAATTTATTATATATGGTGGTTGCTGAAGTCTCCCTTACTTGATCTATATCTATAAATATGTTTTTTGAAAGCAAATGAGATAAATCAGCTTGATTGTCCAAGGCATAGATGGAAATTGGGGCTGTCATAAAGCCATCTTCAGATTTGTGAGGGTGTCGGAATATTCATCTTTGGGGTTTAGTGGAAAGAACCTCAGGCTAGGAGTCAGGAAACCTAAGTCTCAGCCTCTATGATTAAATTATTAGGTGATCTTGGGCAGATCTCAGGTTCCCCATTTTTTAAATGCCAGGCGTTGAGCTCTTCTGCCTTCCAATTCTAGGATTCTGGAATAGTTAGGTTTCTAATTCTCCCGGCTGTGGCTCTGGCGGGTACTTACTGACATCCTGTGAAATAAGAAAGAGACCCACATCCCAGGATCCCTGGATCAGAGTGGTGGGTGACATATAAAGAGAACTGTGGTTTCCCCCTATAGGCTTTTCCCTGGATAGGAAAGTGTTTTCTCCACTCAACAAACCCTATAATGGGCCTGTTGACTTCATGCTCCTTCACTCCTCCTTTCCCCGCAACTGGGCCTATGTGACTCCCAGAATGAGGCCCTGCACCTTACTCCACTCTACCTAGCAAGGCTCTGAGGCCCTACCTTGTAGTCAAGAGAGATCTGAAGGATCCAGAGTCATAAAAGCAGGTCATGGATGCGGTACAGCTGCAAGTTGTTCTTGGACTCTTCACCTTAGTCCTAATAAATAGATTCTTGCCACCTTCCTGTGACTGGCACACCTTGCCTTCTCTTCCATATCCAGGAGCTCATTACCTGTCTACTACCTACTTTCTGTTTTTAGGGAGCCGGGTCCCTACCTTGGCTTTGTACTTGGTGTTTTTTCCCACTGAGGACTGAAATTCTGTTGCCCTTTTCAGTCTTCCTGGGGTCTGGGCTTGTCCACTGCCAGAATTATCTGGGATCACTCATCTGCCTGTCCATGGAGATACTTGTCTAAGGCTTGTGTCCAAGACTCCACAATGCCTCATAGCCTACTAGCCAGCATAGCCTTTTGTTGCTTACTGTTGATCCTCAGTGAGACTGCTGGCCTGCCTTGCCTAGACCTCTGCCTGCTGCTTATTACCAGACCCTCTTAAGGTGTGCCTCATCTGCTCTGTGGGGACATTGCCCTGTAACTCATGTCTGGGCCTACAAAACACAGTTTATTAGTCTCTACTTCTCATCTCTTTTTGGAGACCCTAACCTCAAAGCCATCAAGGGCCTGCCTAGTCTCTGTGTTTTAGATTTCCCCAGGCTGGTCTATTCTAATCCCAGCCAAGTTTTAGTTATAACTTACAAAGACTATATGGGCAGTCCTTGGACCAGGTTGCCCTGCCTGGGCCAGGTTTGTGGGCCCGTCTCTCGAGATGAAAGCTACTGTGTCTTGTTTCTCAGTCACTATGTACCAGTTAATGAACAACCTTGTAAAACTTTGCTTTTGATGACCTTGTAGGCTAAATTCAAGTTAATATTCTGAGGTGGATGATGAAGCAGAATTTTTGTGTCTTTGTAGCCTACCGTAGGTAGAGGGATGCTGTTGGGAATTTTTGAGCCATCCTGAGAAAATTAGGTGAAAGGTGAGAAATGTCTTTGTGATCATTTTGGAAGCTAAGTTGCATGTGAATCTAAGGTGGCATTGGTAGTGGTAGTAGTACTTAGTCTAGTAGTATTCAACTCCTTGCCAAGGCGCTTCTGGTTTAATGAAATGACCCAGAGCCTCAGCTCCATAGCAGGGTTGCGTGTATTGGCTAGCTACATGTCCTTGTGTTGAATAGAAGTGAGTATGTTATAAAAGGGCAAGTTTAGCCCCCTTTTGCTCTCTCCCTTACAGCTCTTGCTCTTCTGCCGTGTGAGGAATCGTGTTTCTCCCTCTGGAGGATGTAGCATTCAAGAAGCCATCTTGGAAGTGGAGACAGCTTTGACTCAATGCCAAATCAGCTGGTACCGTGATCATGGACTTCTAGCTTCCAGAACTGTGGAAAACATATTTCTGTTGTTTATGAAGTATCCAGTCTATGGTATTCTGTTAGAACAGCACAAAATGAACTAAGACAGTGTGTATGTGTGTTTGTGTGTGTGTATGCACATGTATGAGCATGTGCATGTGTGTGAGTTTGTGTGTGTATCTCCTATTTGTTCTGTCTGGATAACCATGACTGAAACAGATATCATGAAGATAGCAATGCGACTTTGAGCAGAGACAGTTGCAGGATTATGGAGAGCCTTGAGTGAGCTGTCATTATGAGTTCTTTCACCCAAATAGTCATAAAATATTAAGTAATATTTGAGTAATAATTAATTATTACTGTGTCTACTAAGTGAGCATATATTGTGCCATGGAGGTTGGTTGGCACAATTTCTATTGACTCAGATTTCTGAGATGCTAATCCAGAGCCTGAGTGGAAGTCTCTCATCTTCCTGTCAGAGAAACTTTACTCTCCTGAAGGGAGCACCAAAAGCTGGGTATCTTCCATCAGGGAATGGGGATCTGACTAGAAAAGGCCTCCAGTTCTGTCAGGTTAATACTGGGATCAAGAAGGACTTTTTACATTAATGGAGTCAATGCCATTGAAAGTTAGCATTCATTTAGTCCACCTCTTCATTGTGCACATAGGGAGAGTGAACCTGAGAGAAGAGAAGCCACCTTTATAGGCCACACAGCAAGTTGGTGGCACAGCCAGGCCTCACACTCACATCTCCTGACAATAAGTAAGGTAGAGAAGAAAGGAGAAGGAAAGAGATGAAGGTTGTTTGCTAGAAGAGAAGTCTGGATTCCCGTTATGCTTTTTCTATGGGCCATTTGGTGAGTAATTGTTCCAAAGTTTGGAAGTGTCCTATTTTTCATAGCTGGATAGAATGGAGAGAAAATAGAAAGGTTTAAAAAATAAAGCGAAATAACATAGACAGCGTATTTGTAAGGGCCCCTAACTGCTAAATTACAAAATTGGAAATGATCTGTATAGTTTTCATTGATGAGTAAATCTGCTCTCTGGTAGACTTCTCTAGTGGGAACAAGGCCACTGCACTCAGTCTAACCACCTTGACCAAAGGCCAGATTTGCCCTTGTTAAAATAAAGGTACACTGCGCTTGCTGTGGGACCAGGCTTCCTTTTTTCTCTCCTGTATTTGTTCAGGAATTTGGTTCTGTCCCATGAGCATACTAAGTTGAATTGATCAATGAAAATGGCATCTGTGCTTTTTTGTTTTAACTTGACTTTGATAGCTTCATCCATTAAACTTTCAATGAAGTTGTAATTTCTTAAAAAAAAAAAGAACCCTAAATTTTAAAACATGCTGGCAGTTCATAATTACCTTGGTGTGTATCAAGATGAATCAGTGAAGGTGACTCGCTTTCCTTTGCATTTACTATTGTTGCTTTGTGCCTGTGTTTTCTGTTTAGGATTTATTAGTGTAAATCCCCCTTATACATCATTGAAAGCATTAGGATTTATGTAGTGTTAAATCCATATGAGGATTTATATGGAATTAAATCCAATCTAAGAGACACTGGATAACCTAGTAGGGTTTTGTACCCATAATTTCTGCCGCTCTTTGTGGAAAAGCATTTCGTTACAAACTTTCATATTTGGGAAAGCAGTGTTCCACAAATGGCATCTATTATTGCTAATGTGGAGTGTTTTACTGCACTTTCCATGTAGTCCCTGGGCTCCTCACTGAGACGCATCCTCATGGCAAAGCATCTTTCATGGCCAGGAGGAGGACATTAACCTCCTCTCTGCTCCTTCCCTGTTTGGAGCACAGCACAGCTTTGATTAACTCTTTAAAGAGCCTTCTGTTTACACGCTCTCACAGATCTGCTGACAGTATTTGCAAAGCACATTGCAATTTTTGACAGCAGGCGCCACTGGGGTGGGGAAGATACTTGTCAGCTTTTTCCTTTGGTGACTTTCCTTCCATTTTTTTTTTTTTTTTTTTTTTTTAATTTTTTTTTTTTTTTTTTTTTTTTTTTTTTTTTTTTTTTAATCTTTGGAGGGAATGAAAACTGCTCCAGGTTGCTTCTTGCTATTCTCCCCTTTTATTTCTTTTCTCTTCTTTGTATATGCTTTTCCCCCATCCCATATACCAACTGATGGGGTGATTGAGTGACTTTCATCCATTTAGTCAGGTATTTACTGCGACCTACTTCATGCAAAGTACTGTACAATGTACTGAGTTTTTAGAGTTATTTCTGAGTTGTCCCTTTTTAAATTATAAAAATAGTACATACTTACAGTAAAAATGCACAGTACAAAAGGATATAAAATGAAAAGAAGATCCTCTTCCACATCAAGCCCCTCGTTTCACTCCTTTGTATAACATCAATAACAATTTCTTACATATCCTTGTAAAAATTTTCTATATGTATATAAGTGTGTATGTAATGTATACATTCATACATATATATGTACATAGATAACACACACACACACATGCTTTCTTAGAAAACATAGACTGGAGCATGGCAAACACAGTTTTGTACATCCATTTCCATATTACAACATGGAAGGCCATTTGCTTTGCTATAAAGAAATACCTGAGGCTGGGTAATTTGTAAAGAAAAGAGGTTTACTTGGCTCATGGCTCTACAGGTTGTACAGGAAGTTTGGTGCTGGCATCTGCTTCTGGTGAAGCCCTCAGAAAGCTTACAATCATGGTGGAAAGCTAAGGTGGAGCAGGCACATCATATGGTGAGAGAGAGAACAAGAGAGAGATGGAGGAGGTCCCAGACTCTTAAAAAAACAGATCTCATGTGCACTCAAAGTGAGAACTCATTTATCACCAAGGTGATGATGCTAAGCAGCTAAAGGGGCTGACCAGTCACCTCTCACCAGGTCCTACCTCCAACATTAGGAATCACATTTGAACATGAGATTTGGAGAGGACACACATTGAAACCATGTCACATGTGTATCTTTCCATCCTTTCCATGTCAGCACATTCAGTCTTGCTGACTCCCTTAAAGGCTACATGGTTCAAATGTAACTTTGGGAAAACCCTGAGGTTTTGATGAGTTTTATGTAGAGGGCACTGAATTTGATTTTGATTGTATAAATTCATGTTCATTTGCTGTCTTCAGGTTTCCTTTACTTTTTCTCTATATCGAGGGCACTACTCAGTTATGCATTCTGACACTTGAAGAATTCTGGCGGCTTGCAAATGTTCCATGGAGATGAAAATTAACTTGATTGGTTTTCCTTCCTGAACACCATGTGTCCACTCTGGCCTTGGGCGACACTCAAAGTGGGTTTCAAACCAAGCTTTAGAGTTTGTCCCAATACTTTCTAATAGTTTATTTTCTCCTTTTCATAAGTTTTCTCCTACAGCTTCAGTCCATATTTTCTGGTCTGGCCTTATCAACTATAAAGTTCTTGTTTGTTTTGAACTTGAGGTCAGTGACTTCTGACCTCACTAGCTTTCATTCTAGCTCACTCTTATTTAGGCATTTACTATATACATAATTTCTTTTAATCCTCATGACAAACGCATGAGGGAGGTGCAGTAATTATCTCCAAAGTGACAGATGAGGCACAGGAAGCCTTAGGACATTGTCTAAGGTCACACAGCTGGTAGATGGAGGAACTGGAATTTGAACCCAGGTTTATCTGACCCTAAAATATATGCATTTAACCAGTATATATACTGCCTCCCTTAAATTAGTATTTCTAGCTTTTCTGTGAGCCTGTGATTCTCTAGTGGCAAGCCACAATAATAGCCACGCCCTGAACATACACTGCATGCCAGATTCCATACCAGAAGGTGGAGCTGAGTTTTCTCATGCTGGAGCTGCTTTTTCTTACAAGCTAAACCATGGGAGGGATCTTGGGTGGGAAGAAGCACTTCCTGCTTATAATATAAGCCAAAAAGAGATTCCCACAGTATGAAGCCCACAGTCTTTCCTGTGTAATGACATTATGAAGACCTCAGGCAGAATCTCCAGCTATTGTGCATTTTTGTGTAATACCTTTATACTGTAAATTAGTTAGAGATACAGACTTGAAACCCCTACTTTGACCCAAAACACCAAGACACAAGAGGGAATGGTCTTTTGTTTTATTTTCCTGGTCAGAGTTCTGTAGTTTCCTTATCAATGTTGCTCACCCTGGGTGTTGCCTCTTTGAATTCAGATTTGTGTGAATGAGGTTTTCTAAGAGAAACCTTGGTAACTAAGAGACAGTTTCTGTCTCTACCTTCTTCTGGTGGACTCCAATCCTGACTCTGCAGCTGCCTTGCCTTTGTGTTTTAGGGATTCAGAATCAGGATGCGATCATGGCCCAATCACAGAACTGAACATTTCTGAGCTCCTCAGTATCCAAAAGGAAGGGCATTTCAGATGTTAGATAACTGTCCTTTATTCACTGTCTGATAGAAACTTAATGGTTACAAAGGGGTTTGTTTTTATGTTTTTAGTTTTATTATTTTTAGTTTATTTCTAGCACTGGAAAATAAGCCTGAAAATCTGGAAAGGGAAAGGCCAAACCAATCGCAGTTGCCCTGGAATTGTGGGGGCATTCCCAATAACGAATGTCTAGATGGTGTGTTTATTCCAATTCCAATCCAATCCAATTCAATGAGTATTTGTCGAATGCCTGCTGTGAATAAGATAAAGAATGAATAAGACATGGCTCTCACTCTCCAGGAGTTCACACTGTAATGGGAAATTGACATGTGCACTGTTAATTCTCATACAAAGAAGGCAATAATAAAGGTCTATACAGAAGTTTAAACAAGGTATTACGGGAATATTGGAGGAGTAAAAAATTATTTCAAATTAGAGTATCTGGAAGTATGCTGTTTGAAAGAAGGTGATTTTGAGCTTTGTCTTAAAGGGGTGATGAGATTATTATAGGAAGACATTGAGATGAAAGGTAGTTTAGGTTGAAGAACCACACATTCTGCAGGTGTGCAATCCCAGGAAATGCATGGCAATTAGTCTGGTAAGGTGGAGAGCAGTATGGCATACAACTGGAGAGGTAAGTCCGACCCAGTTTATGAAGAGCTTTGAATACTAGACTAAGAGTGTGGACTTGCTCTGTAGATTAAGGGGACTCTTGAATACCCACCCCTCAAAATCACAAAGGGGTCTGTTTCCTGTCATCATAGCACTTGGTTCTTTCTCAGTATCCCCTTTTACAGACAAATTCCTTCTAGTTACATTTGTACTCATTTGGTAAAGATTCTCTGTGAGAAATACTTGACTTTAAAAAACGTGACACATAAGTTGATTTAAACATCTCTGATATATCAATAATGTATTTTATTCGTTTCTCTCCCCAATAGTGTATGTAACTGCATATACTTTGTATAATCATTGACTATGATTACAGTCTGTGTTGATATAACCTAAGAGTGGTTATGCATGATCTGGGTGGTATTGCATCTGAAATTTATCCTACTCTGTAATATGTTCCATTGAGCTTACACCAAACCAGTCTAGCTATGCCATCAGGTTTCTCTTTACCAGCTCTATTTATGGTCTTTCTCTGACATTCCTATAAGAATGTCAGGTTAAATTATATCAGACGCTTCTCTCTCCAAGATATGTTAACTTTGCTCCATCCTCTTTCACCATTTAGCTTGTCATTCTATCATGAACAGGAATTAGCTTCGTTTGGCATGATTTGTGTTTGAAGAATCTGTATTGACTACTGTTTATCACTTGGGTTTCCTCTAGATACTCATAAATGACTGCCTTAATAATTGTCCTCACAGCTTACCAGATATTGAAATTAAATTTATGAGTTTAATTCCCTGAGTTCCCTGGGGACTTTTTTTTTTTAAAAGAAAAATGGAACACGGCAGTTTCATGACTCACAACAACTCTTCCATAATAACCAATGTGATAAAAACATTTTTTCAGGAAACAAATTTCAGTTTTAGCCTTCCAAATGATTATTACAAAAATTAAGAAATAATAAAAAAATTGAAATACTAAAAGACATCCTGTATCCTCTCTTAAACTGTTTATTTATTGTACTCACACATATTCTTAAGTGCCGTAAAAGATGCCTAGAAATCATTAATCCACTAGTATATAGTCCTTACTTGGTGCTGGCCACTGAAAATTTGGTCTTTTTATATACAAATTGTTACACACATGAAAAATAGCCCAATAATGGCACTTTTTATAGCTTATTTCATAAGTACTCTTAGTCAGACATATGCTAAAGTATTGTTACAGGTTGCTGAGGCAACCCGCCTGCTACAGTTGTGGTTAACTCTACAATTTACTGATAATGCTGACCTGAGACTTGAGTCTTACCTTCACTGAATGCAGTACAGGTGTACTGTAGGTAGGCCATGGGTGGACCATAGCTACCTCTAAATCTTTACAGAAGATTTCGAATGTGGCTTTTGTTGCATAGAAAATAAATAAAATAAAATGAATCTCTACAGAAGACTGGCAAGAGATTGGTGCATATTTGATAGCAAACAGTGGGATGCTTTGAAAGGGTTGGATAACAGAACACTGAACAACAGTAAGAGCTTTAGTAGGGTTTAGGTTTCAGTAGTTGTCCGGCCAAGACTCTGCCTGTTATTGAAGCTAGGGATATGTGGAGTGACCAGTTTACATCAGTCATAGTAGAGAAGTAATTGCTTTTATCTGACTAAAGCAGTCTGGACCCAGTCAACAACATGCTGATGCTACAGTCCCCATTCTTGATGTTTTATTGGAAAGTGGTAAAACTTCTTTTTCTCACTTAGCTGGTACCACCCATTTGCAGTGGTATGTTCTAGAAGCAAATCATATTTCAGAGCTCTTTTGTTGTGTAATTTTTTTCAGTAGGCATGATGGGTATTGTGGAAGCCGTATCATGGTGCCGTTTGCTTGGCTGTGTGTCATCGTTATAATGCATAGGTTTTTTACTTGTTTGTGTGAATGTTTTTATTCCAAAGACTGCCATCCAGGGCCATGCAGCAAACAAGCAATAGGGAAATATTCCACTATGCAATCCTATTTTGAGATGATATTCAGGATGAGAGAACATGCATTAGTTACCTACCAGCTTGACAGGAGTGGATTTCCAAATCTGACACACCATAGCCTCAATTCTCACCAGTGTGCTCCTGGAAAGGCCAGCTCATGGTAAGCTCCTTATAATTTGTTAGTAGTGGGGAAGCCTTGAGTTTCAGGACAACGTGTTTGGATGGCATTTTAAGAAGCCATTCCATTTTTGGTAGAGTAGAAAAAGTCTGCATCTGAGTCTTTAGTACAGTCTGTTCTCTGGATGAACACAGTGATTGTCTCTCTCACATTTTTCTGATATTTATTCTGCAAATCAGTGCATGAGCCCCTGCCACTCTTCTAAATAAGCTTCCAGGCATTACCTGCATGCTGTGTTCCTGTGGTGGGATGGCAGTAATCTCTGCTAAGATAAACGGGAGCTTCTGTGGATAAAGCGTAAATGCAGTGAAGTGTGTGTGGCTGGAAGATTTAATGCCTCTACAGGTAATTTTTTTAGAGGGGGATCTGGCATTTAATCAAATCCAGAGTCATTATGTAAATTTAATCACCTTGCAACACACTAGTAATTTTATTATCTCCTTTTCATTTGACAGTGCTTAGATACAAGTTGAGCTTGGAATTCCAGAGGTAGAGCACTGCTGATTGGAGGCATATTAAATAAAATGTACTGTGGAAATGAGATAAAACCTTTATTCTTGCCAATGATTGTCATTCTTGTATGCAGGTGTCCAACAAAGGATTTTTGAATAAAGTGTGCCTTTAAAGTTTCCCACCTTTCTTAAAGCTCCCAGTGAATTGCAAAGGGCCTGTTTGGAATGAACCACATTAAATCTACTTCAAATGAAAACCTTTACACTGAGTGAGATATGGTTCAACTCTTCTTAACACAAGGCCTTTACACTTGTGTAGTCCATTTTGGTTTGGTCTATCTTGTCACTAGAATGCTATCTGAGCTTGGATTATTTATGCCATAAGATTTATTAAAATTGAAGGCAGTATTTCCATTCATCAACACTAGTTTTGATAGATGTTTAGAAGGTGCAGTGGGGTTGATGATCCTGAATACACAAATTATTGATCACCACATCAAGTTGGATTTCCCTAAAGGTGTATGGCTTTTTGACCTTGTGATTTACACTAATGATTATGTCTTAATAAAAGTCATAAAGCTAAATACTTTATATGTGATCTAAGGGGTGAAATTAGAAAGGAAGCAAGAGGAGAGACATACTGTGTTGAACTGACCTTGCTAAGGCAGAAGAAATGGCATTTTATAGTGTTTTTTCTTTCCTTCACTTCTCTGTTGTACTTCTTCCACTTTTTATCTCTTAATTTGAAAGTAACTCTTGAGAATATCTCTTCTCCTGCAGACGAAGACACCATGAGCTCCCCCATCCATACACTAGAACACATAGGCCCTTGGTCAACCAGAGAGTCTTTCCTTTAATCAGGTGATATCTCTCCTTTTATACCTTGCAGGCATGGAAGCCAATGATTTGGGCAAATGCCCCTAATTCAGGATCAACTCAGATGACCAGGTTTCCCCTACCTAGAGTGCTACTTATTGCAGTGAAAACTTTTCTTTCCAAAAACCTTTAATTAAACCTTTAATAACTCCCTGACTCATAACATGGCTTCATAATGGGAAATCAAAATGGCATAATCTGGAATTAAGATTTAAGTGCCTTACTATCTAGTTTCCCATTGAGCTGAGTATCTGTTCTCTGTTTACCTCTCATGCCTCAATTTTCTCATTCTAAAATGGAAGTAATGATCACTACCTACCTCCAAGGGTTGGTATAGGATTCAGTGAGGCATTTGATGTGAAAGTATCCAACGCTCAGTTTGGCATAGAGTATATGTTCAGTGAGGGCAAGTGGAATTTGAATGATCTTGTGAGTGCTAAGAGGTAATAATCCAGGGTTAGTATGCAACCTTAACAATGGGGCTACCATGCACAATCACAGTGAGGGTCTGAATCAAATGAGGATAATTGGGCTCTGGCTTTGGTGTCTCCTTTTGTGGGTTGCAGCTGATAAAATAAGTCCTCTTTTGTCACAGCATCATACAAAAGTAGATTCACACATGTACACACACACACACACACACACACACGTGGCTTGGGTGAGAGAGTATATCAAATAATCCCACAGTAGAGAGATGATGAGATTGCTGTTAAGGGATGTCCTAATTTGGCTAAAACTTGTGTGACTTTAGGAAATGGACTTACCCGCTCTCTCACAGTTTCTCTCTCTCTCTCTCTCTGTCTGTCTCTCTCGCGCGCGTCTATCCATTCATCCAACCATCTGTCCATTCATTCAATAAGCACTTATGAAATATACCCATCACTATATTTCTATCACCATTGCTGAGTAGTGATGATAGAAAGATTGATACTTTTCCTTTCCTTAAAGAGCTTATACTCTTGGAGAGAGGGACAAGCAAACAGTTATAAGACACACTTAATCCATTTGGGCTGCTATAACAACATATCTTAGACTGGAAAATTTATAAATAACATAAATTTATCACTAACAGTTCTTGAGGCTTGAAAGTCCAAAACTAAGGTGCCAGCAGGTTGAGTTGTCTAGTGAAGGCTCTCTCCTTCATAGATGGTCCCTTCTTGCTGCATATTCACATGGTGAAAAGGGCAAGAGGCTAATAAACTCTCTGAGCACTCTTTTATAAGAGCACTAATCCCATTCATGAGGATCCACCCTCATGACCTAATCACCTCCTAAAAGTCCTATCTCTTAATATTATTGCTTTGGGGATTAGGTATCAACATGAATTTGGGAGTGACACAAACATTCAGACCATAGCCAATACTATTTCAAAGTGACAAAGGCATGCAGAGGATATCATGGGAATAAAGAGAAGGTTCCTTTCCCAGCTTGGAGTGGGAATGAATGGTCAGAGAAGACTTCAGGAAGAGGTGGTGCTTGGGCTAAGTCCTAAAGGGTAAAGAGGTGTTTACTTAGTAACAAGTGGCAGGGGCAGGTGGAAGATTGTGTTTAAGCTGAGGGCAAACCCTGGGCTCTAATGCTGTGCAATTCCTATACTGTCCAATACTGGTAAGAGTTCTGATCAGACCTGACAGCCATACATGAAATGTAGACTCAGCGTTTGTTTGTAGCCCACCAGATGTGTTGAGAACACTGTGGATAAGTGCATATTTTAGTGCTTCTGTAAAGCCCTAGAAAGTAAATATTTTAGGCTTTGAAGGCCATGAGGTCTCTTTTGCAACTATGCAACTATGCAGTGCTATCTCATCACAGATTTAATTTGCATTTTTCTAATAGTTGACAATGTTGAAAATATCATGTGCTTATTTGCTATCTACACAGCTTTGTTGAAATGTCTCTTGATGTATTTTCCCCATTTTCTAACTGAACTTTTTTGTTACTATTGAGTTTTGAGAGTTTTTTATTATATTCTAAATAAAAGACCTTTGTAAGATATGTGATTTGAAAATATTTTCTTCTAGTCTGTAGCTAGTCTCTTCATTCTCTTAACAGTGTATTTCACTGAACAAAATTTTTTAATTTGGATAAAGTCCAATTTATCAACTTCTGTTTTTATGGATCATGCTTTTGATGTCATATCTAAGTACTCTTCAAGTAACTCAAGGTCAGGAAAATTTTCTCCTATTTTTTTCTAAACATTTTATTGTTTTATGTTATATGTTTAGATCTATAATCCACGTTGAGTAAATTTTTGTATAAGGTGTAAGATTAGGTTGATGTTATTTTTTTTTCATACTGTTATACAACGATTTCAGTACCATATGTTGAAAAAACATATTTCTCCATTGAAATGCTTTTGCATTTTTGTCAACAATGAGTTGGCCATATTTATGTGAGCCATTTTTATACTCTGTTTTCTGTTTTATTAATCTATGTGTGCTTTCCTTTGACAATACCATACCGTCTCGATTACTGTGTATATACAGTAAGTCTTAAAATCAGATAATGTTATTTCTACAGTTTTATTCTTTTTTAAAAAAATTGTTTTAGCTCTTTTAGTTCCTTTGCTTTTTATATAAATTTGACATTCCACTTATCTGTAAATACAAAAAGTTCTGTGGGATATTGATTGAAATTGCATTAAATTATGCTGTTTCTTTCAGTCCATAAGCATGGTATAACTCTATTTAAATCTTCTTTGATTTCTTCCATCAGGGTTTTATGGTTCTCAGGATGAAGAATCTGTACATATTTTGTTACACTTATACCTAAGTATTTAAATTTGTTTTGAGCTATTATAAATTATATACACACACACACACACACACACACACACACACACATATTTAAATTTTGGTTTTCAGTGGTGCTTTGCAAGTATATAGAAATATGCTTGATTTTTGTGTGTTGACTTGTTTTCCATCACCTTGATAGTACTCACTTATTTTTAGGAGTTTTTATTTAGATTTCTTGAGATTTTCTGTGTAGATAGTCATGCTGTTTACAAACAGAGTTTTCTTTCTTTTTTTCTGATATGTGTGCCTTTTATTGATTGATTTTTGCCTTACTGCATTGGCTAAGACTTCCATAATGATATGGAATACGTGGTAAGAGTGGATGTCTTACATTGTTACCAGCCTTCAGGAGAAAACATTTAGATTTTCACCATTAAGTATGATGTTATCTGTAGGTTTTTTGGAGACGTTCTTTAAAGTTGAGAAAGTTTACTTCTATTTCTAGTTTGCTGATATTTACTTTTAATAATTAATGGATGTTGGCTTTTGTCAAGTGCTTTTTCTATATCAATTGCTACAATTACGTGGCTTTTTTAGACTGTTAGTATGATCAGTTATATCAATTGAATTATTCTATTATTGAAGCAACCTTACAATCTTGTGATAAACCCCACTTGATTGTGGTGTCAGAAAGGGCCTGTGATAAATCTCCAAATATATACTCATTTTACTTCTCTTTGCCCTGTAATGTAAATGCAGTTATACTGGTATCATAAAGGTACATTTGAATACTAGGGAAAGGTCAGAGAGAGAATGCTGAGAGGTGGAAGGCATTCTGCCTGAATGAGGAGCCAAAGAAGGCAATGGAAGCTAGGGGAGAGAATGTAAGAACTTTTCCATGAGCAAGCCAAAAGTGAGCCAATCCATCAGGCTGCAACCATTGAGTGAGTGCCTGCTATGTGCCAAGCAGTTGACACAGGCTAAAAGGTTCTAAAAAGAGTCAAGATTGAATAACAAAGAAAGAAGGCCCTTGAGGAGCTTGATCATGCTGGGGGCCAAAGGTGAGAGGGTTTCTGTATTCTAGTTCTGGAATTTGGCTGATGAACACTGAACCCAGGACCCAGGTGACTGCCTGGAGCAGCCTGAGGTACTTTCTTGGCCTGCTGGTAGGTAAAATAAATGAGAGGAGAAGAGTCTGGGAAAGGTAGCCTCGGTGGCTTATCTGGCACCTGCAATTTGATTAGATGTGTATAACTTGTGTCTTAAAATCCCTCACATTGGGCAAGGCAGGCCAACCTGCAACCGGCAGGCACTGAGATAGGACCATGGGCTCTGAGAGGAAGAAATAATTAGAGATTTTCTTCAAAACTGAGGGCTTGACCTTTCTGCTTACTTACTGTGATCACTATAATGCCACTGCCTTAGGCAATGATACCCAGTTTGATCTCCTCTCAGCAACTGTTAGGTCAGTGTCTCCATCCATTATTTTCTATGGAAGCTCTGGCAGCCTGAGAGTTTGAGCAAAACCAACCTGACCACCTATTTTTATAGTATGTAGCTCAGTATTCTCAACCATGATTGCACATTAGGCTCTCCAGAGATCAGAACCAGCTTAATAGACATGTGACCAGTGCATTTACACAGGACCCCTTGCTCAGAAGGGAGGGCCATGCTGGGAAATTAATGCTCTGTAGTTTCCATTTGAAACTTAGTAATTTTTATCTTCGAACCTGTGTTTTGTAAGTGAAGTATAATGAGACAATGAAGCATGTACTGGGGGCTTGAAATCTTGATTTACATATGGGTCTGCCTCCTACCAACTGCCCATATCTCCAGGATGGGTTTTTGGCCACCACTCCCTTGATTTCTGGTGCCCTTGGCCTTACCTGGGCCCCCCTTTCTCATACTTGTTCATCCATCCCCAGCAGGAGCCTGGATGTTGGGAGAGTCAGGATCAGATGCATGCACCCTGCAGCCCCTCTAAGTAGGGCATGACATCGATCATCTCTGCTCCTGTCTCACAGCACCAGGTACATTCAGTGGGAAACACAGTGGCAGCAAGCCTCTTGTCCATCCCTGATTTAAGTACCTAAGTGTACCCTAGTAAAGAGGTTGTAATATCCTTGGGAGTTGCCTGTCTTCTGTGGGATGGGGTGGTGGGCCCATGGGAAGAGAGATGCTAAAGCTCAATTTCCTTGCCTTCTGATAAGGCACAGCATGTCAGTCTGGTGAGTGGTGGAAGGGAGGACCCAATAGTTGTCAGGCCCAATCACACACACAAGATACAAGTCACTGGGTGGGACTCCTGGGTGCCTTTAAGGGTCTACCCTCAGCCCATGAATATCCCCATGCCCAAGAGAGTGTCCTTTGGGCCTGCTTCATGTCTGGAGAGACCCTCTCTTTCTCCTTCCAACCTTCCTGAATCTGACTTGCATTAGTCTCTTCCAGCCAGCTCAAGGCACCTTCCAGAGATGAAGTATGAAGTACAAATTGTACAGTTTTGGTGATTCTGCATAGGAGTTAAATGCTCTGATATTTTAATTTAAGATATCACTGTGTCGTACAATATAAAGATGAACAGTAAAATATCTATTAATGATTTAAAATTTTACTTTTTCTTTACTTAGAATGACATTGAATAGCAAAGAGGAAACACCATGGCAGGTTGAATGAGAAACCACAGAAGAAAGGACAACATCGTTATATTTTAGTACCTTTAAAGGCACTTTTTCTCTGTTTTTTTTGAACAAGGCACACCACATTTTCATTTTGCACTGGGCCCCACAAATTACATATCCAGTCTTGTCTGGGGTTATATTTAAAATACATGGATGTATCCAAATTAATTGGCATTGGATAGGGCTCTAGGCATCTGCATTTTTAAAGGCAGTCCAGAGAATCTGTTGTAGAAAGAAAGTAGAAATAAGCAAAGAGCGAAAGCTAGAATTAAACCCTGTGGTACTAGATTAGCGTCAGAGAGATCCATATGAAAAACCAGTAAATATGTCTGTCTGTCTATCTGTAAAGATAAGTAGATACAGAAATGAATGTTGATACGGTGTTGTCACAGTCTGTTCAGGCGACTATAACAGAGTACCTTAGACTGGGTAATTTATAAACAATAGAAATATATTGCTCACAGTTCTAGAGTCTGGGAGGTCCATGATCAAAGGGCCTGCAGATTCTGTGTCTGGTGAGGGTTCTTTGCTTCATAGATGGTGCCTTCTTGCTGTGTCCTTACATGGTGGAAGGGGTAAGGAGCTAAGAAGCTCCTTTAGACCTCTTTTATAAGGCCACTAATCGCATTCATTAGGTTTCTGCCCTTATCACTTAATCACTTCCCAAAAGGACCCACCTCTTAATACCAACACATTAGGAATAAGATTTCAACATATAAATTTTGGAGGGACACAAATATTCAGCAGATGTATTCTTGGATATGTATCTGTGTATATGTATATGTATATGTATATAATTGTCCCTCCATATCCATAGATTCTGCGTTCGTGGGTTCAAGCAACTGTGGATTAAAGTATTTGGGGGAAAAAGCAATAAAAAAAATAACAACATAACAATAAAAAAACATACAAAGGAAAAACAATATGGTCTAACAACTACTGACATGGCATTTCATTATATTTGCTATTATAAGTGATCTAGAGAGGATTTAAAGTATGCAAGGGGATGTGTGTAATTTATATGCAAATACTACACCATTTAATATAAGGCACTTGGGCATTCATGGTATCCAACATGGATTTTGGTATCCACAGGGAGTTCTGGAACCAGTCCTCTGTGGATACTGAAGGTTGACTGTATTTCAGAGCTCTGTCCACTGAGAGGGCCTAGAAGCAGAACACTGAAGTAGAATTAAGCTTACCTAGAACTACATCTTGTTTCCTAAATACCATTCTCAATTAAAAAGAATTAGACTTTCTTAGAGAAATAGGTAATGAGAGAGAGAATACACCACAGTAATAATTTCAGAGGACAAGATATTTACATAGCTACAAACTATTAGCTCCCAAATTTGTGTTAATTACTATGGTGGTTTTAATATGTGTTCACAAATTATTTGATACTCCACCCTACAGGTAGTAGAGATAAATTCCCCTTCATCGAGTGTGAGCTGGACTTTCTAACTCAGTTCTAATAAAGCATGAAAGGGAAATTTAGTAGTTTTACTATTTACTATTTATATTTTCTATTTAATATATAAGTAAGTTGAAAGTAAAAAGATATATCACCCCAATATTATTCAAAGGAAAGTGGGAATGACTATGTTAACATTAGGTAAATAGACGTAAGAACAAAGAAAATTACTAAGATAGACAGGGTCATTAAATAATGATTAAATGGTCAGTGAATCAAGAAGACAGCAATCCTAAATGGGTGTGTGCCAAAAACAGCTGCAAAATATGTGAAGCAAAATTCAATAGAATTGAAAACAGATAAATTCACAATTATAGTGGGAGTCTTCAAACTCCTCTCTCAACAACTTATAGAACAATTAGAAAGTCAGCAAAGATGTAAAAGAACTCAACAAGACTATTAACCAACAGAATATAGTGTTTATAAAAACCTCCACCTCACAACAGCAGAATATACATTTTTTTCAAGCATCCTTGAAACATATACCAAGATAAACTATATACTAGACCATAGAGCAACTTCAAGAAGTTTAGAAGAACTGAAATCAACAGAAAGATACCAGGAAACTATCCAAACACCTGGAAACAAAGCAGCATGCTTCTCAATAATCCATGGAGCAAAAAATAAATTAATCAGAGTGAAAATAAAAATACAACATATCAAAACTTGTGGGACACAGCTAAAGGAATATTGAGAGGGAAACATATAGCAGTAAACGCTTGCATCAGAAAAAGTGAAAAATACACTAAGATCAGAAACAAGGCAAGAACAGGTGCTCTCATCACTCTTATTCAATGTAGTATAGTACTAGAAATTCTAGCCAGTATAAAGCAAGAAAAAGAAATAATAAGCATTTGAATTGGAAAAGACAAAGTAAAACTCTCCCAATTTGCAGATGGCATGATTGTCTATGTAGAAAATCCCAAAGAATCTACAATAAAACTTCTAGAGTTAATAATTGAGTTCAATAAGGTTGCAAAACACAATGTCAGCCCACAAAAATCAACTACATTTTCAAATACTAACTGTGAACACATCAAACCCAAAATTCAAAACACAATACCATTTACAATTGCTACAAAAAAATGAAATATTTGGATATAAACTTAACAAAATGTAACAAAATATGTACAGGATATGTATGCCAAAAATTACAAAATGCTGATGAAATAAATCAGGAAGACTTAAATTAATGGAGAGAAATACTGTGTGTGTGGATTGGAAGTCTCAACCCAGTGAAGTTGTCAAATCTGCCCCAAATTGATCTACAGGTTTAATGCAATTTTAATCAAAATTTCAACAAAGTTTGTTTGTAGGTAAACTTGTTCTAAAATTTGTATGATGCCCCTCTTTATTCCTGATAATCTTCCTTGTTCTTCATTCTGCTTTGTCTGAAATTAATATAGATACTCCAGTTTTCTTTTATGTTAGACTGGTATATCTTTCTCCATCTCTGTATTTTTACATATGTCTTTATATTGAAAGTAGATTTCTTGGAGAAAAGATATAGCTGTGTCTTGTTTGATTTTTTTATCCCCTCTGTTTTAATTGATGCCTTTAGGTCACTCAAATTTAAAGTTATTATTAATATAGTTAGATTAATATGGATTACATTTGTAACTATTTTCTATTTATTGTATTTTTCATTTTCATATCCCAACTCTTGTCTGCCTTCTTTTTTTAAATTGATATTTTATATAATTCTATTTTATCTCTTTTCTTACAATATCAATTATACTTCTTTTAAATTTTTTAGTGGTTGCCCTACAGTTTAAAATATACATTGCTAACTACGAGTCTACCTTCAAATAACACTATAATACTTTACATATAGTGCAGGTGCCTCATAACAGAGTATTATCAAATCTTCCCTCCAATCCTCTGTGACATTGCTATTTATTTCACTTATCCATATGCTATAATCAACCAATACATTGTTGTTATTGTTACTTTAAACAGTTATCTTTGGACCGGGCATGGTGGCTCACGCCTGTAATCTCAGCACTTTGGGATGCCGAGGCGGGCGGACCACCTGAGGTTGGGAGTTTGAGACCAGCCTGACCAACATGGAGAAACCCCATCTCTACTGAAAATACAAAATTAGCTGGGTGTGGTGGCGCTTTCCTGTAATCCCAGCTACTCGGGAGGCTGAGGCAGGAGAATCGCTTGAACCTGGTAGATGGAGGTTGTGGTGAGCCAAGATCGTGCCATCGCATTCCAGGCTGGGCAACAAGAGCAAAACTCTGTCTCAAAAAAAAAAAAAAAAAAAAAAAGTGTTCTTTTAGATCAGCTAAGAATTAGAAAAATAAATAAAAGATTTTATTTTACCTTCATATATTCCTTCTCCAACAGTCTACACTCATCCTTTTTTTCTGTAGGACTGAGTTTCTGATCACTGTAACCTTTTCCCCCTGAAGAACTCCTTTTAACATTTCTTGCAGGGCCAGTTGGTTTTCATTTCTGTCGGTTTTTGTTTTGTTTTTCTGAGAAAACTGTTTCACTTCACTTTCACTTCTGAAGGATACTTTCACTGGATATAGAATTGTGGGTTGGTGTTTTTTTTGTTTTTTTTTTTTTCTTTCAAGACTAAATATTTCACTCTGCTCTCTTCTTTTTTTGCATGTTTCCTTGAGAAGCCTGATGTGATTCTTTTCCTTATTACTTTATAAGTTGTTTTCTGTCTGTCTCTTGTCTTTCAAGGTTTTTTTCCTTTGGTTTTCTGCAGTTTTGCTAGAGGGGACTGGAGTAGGTAGGAGCAATGCCCTTCCCCAGCTCAGATAAGACCCTAGAAAAATATTTTCCCGTGTAAAGTTGTCCAATGTTAAGGGGAAGGTTCTGGGCATATTTCACAACGATTATTTTTTACTCTCGCCAACAGATTCACAAGATAATTTTTCTCATCTTTACTGTAAGAACTTATTGGATTTTTTTGAAGGTAAAGACAACAAAATGTTGGGGTTTTCCCTATGCCTGCAATCCTCAATTTGTCATTCTCATAGTAGTCTACACTCGGCCTCCAGCAATTTGTTCAAATTGCCAGTTTTGGTAGTCCTACTAGTTTATGACTTCAGTGACTCCGGTCCAAGCAAGCAAATTGCAGCTATGTCTCTCTGGATGTTCCTGACTCTCCAGATTTCCCTACAACCTCATTTGTCTGAAGGATTCATGAAAAGTCATTGATTTTAAGTTTGTCCTGCTTCTTCTTGTCAGGATGGGAGTGATGATTTCCACGATCTTGTCAGAACTTAAATCAGAGTAATATTCCAAAATTTATATGAAAAGACACACGTCCTAGAATAGCTAGAACAATTTTGAAAAAGTAATAAAGTTGGAGGAATCAGTGTATCTAACATTAAGGCTAACTATATAGCTATGGTAACCAAGACCATGCAGTATTGCCAGATGGGTTAGATATATAGATCAATGGAACAGAATAGAGAACCCAGAAATAGACCCATATAAATATTCCCAACTGAATTTTAACAAAAATGCAAAGGTGATTCAATGAAGGAAGGATAGACTTTTCAACAAATGGTGCTGTGTTGGAACAACTGGACATTCATAGGCAAAACAAAGAAAGTTCAACTTAAGCCTTACACTTTATGTAGGCATTTACTCAAAATGGATCATGTAAGTTTGTAAAACATAAAACTAAACATATTTTAGAAAACTGGAGAAAATCTTCCAGATCTAAGGCTAGGCAACAGATTCTTAGACTTGACACCAAAAGCATGATCCATAAAAGGAAAAAGTAGTTGATAAATTGGAACTCATCAAAGTTAAAAACTTTCTGTGGAAGTTTTTATGGAAGATCCTTTTAAATATGAAAATACAAGCTATAAACTGGAAGAAAGTATTT
This sequence comes from Mandrillus leucophaeus, assembly GCF_000951045.1. NCBI lineage: Eukaryota > Metazoa > Chordata > Mammalia > Primates > Cercopithecidae > Mandrillus > Mandrillus leucophaeus. The sequence continues at coordinate 206,841 of NW_012101801.1, forward strand.
GTAAATCATATCCAACAAAGAATATATAAATAACTCTCAAAACTCAATAGAATAAAAAAATCCTATTAGAAAATAAGCAACAAACAGCAACAGACATTTCACTGAAGAGGATATACAGATGGCAAATAGGCACATGAAAAGTTGTTCAATCAACATCACTAACCATTAAAGAAATATAAGTTAATACCATAATGTGATATCACTATAGCTCCATGCATGGATCATTCTGCATTGCTTATGGGTAATGGTATGACCACTCTGGAAAATGGCTTATTGGTTTCTTACAAAACTAATGATACACCTACTATACTATTCAGCAATCATATTACTGGGTGTGTATCTCAGAGAAATGAAAACACATCCATACAAAAACCTGTACATGAATGTTCATAGCAGAGTTGTTTTCAATGATCAAAAAACAGAAACAACCCAGGTGTTTGGTTAATAGGTGAATAGTTAAAAAAAATTATGGTACATCCATACCATGGAATACTACTCAGTGATAAAAAAAAAAAAAAAAAAAAAAGAATGTACTACTGATACATACAACTTGGATGGATCTCATTGGCATTATGCTGAGTGAAAAAAGGCAATCTCAAAAGGTCACTGTTAGGTTCCAGGTAGGTGGGACATGGCTTTATTCAGCAGTTTCCTCACACTGTCAGTGCTGCATTTATGCACCTCACAGACAATAATGGCTCAGAGCCAGGTGATGAACCCTCCCATGTTATGGCTACATAGCTGTGATTATATAATGCATGGGATTGTGTGCCTGTGCTCCAATCTCACTGTGTCATTCTGTGCAGGATGTGTACCTCAGCCTATACTTGACTGCAGCACAGCCATTATCCTTCCAGTCATATACTGATTGATTCCATTTATATAATATTCTCAAAAATGATAAAATTAAAAAGATGGAGAACTGATTGGTGCTGTACAAAGGTTAGGGGTGTTGGTGAGGGGAGTTGTAACTATAAAGAGGTAGCATAAGGAAGATATTTGTAGTGATGGAATAGTTCCGTTTCTGGATTGCAGTGGTGGTTACAAGAATACAGATGTGATTAAATGGCATAGAATTACACAAATACTTTGCACCAATGTCAATTTCCTGGTGTTGGTATAGTACTATAGTTACATAAGATGTATCCATTGGGAAAAATTGAGTGAGGGTTTCACAGGACCTCTCTATTACATTTACAACTTCATCTGATTCTACAATTACATCGATAAAATACTTCTTAAAGTAGCTTACAGTGGAGAAACCTGGCAGAAATCTCCTTAACCAAGGAATCAAGACTAACATCACTGGTAAGTTTATGTTCATATCTTGAACCCCTTATGCTGTGTGATAAGAAATGCACTTCACCTCTGCTATCCTTCCCCAAAATATATAATCCCAGTCTAATTATGAGAAAACATTACACAAACCCAAATTGGGGGATATTCTACAAAGTACTTGACTATTTATCTTTAAAATTATTGAGATCATGAAACACAAGGAAACATTAATAAATTTCCATAGATTGGAAGCAAATAAGATATGATGACTAAATGCAGCATAATATTCTGGATTGCATCCTGGAACAGGAAAAGGACATTAATGGGAAAACTGTTGAGGTACATTATATAAAATAACTGATCAGTGCTCTTCAAGGTGTCAAGATTATGAAAGACATAAAAGAAAGGATGAACTGCCATAGATTAGAGGAGACAATGCAATATGAAATCCTGAATTTGACCCTGAACAGAAGATGCAATGTAGTGGAGAAACTGGTAAAATGCAAATAAAATCTAGTTTAATCATATTGTACCAAAGTTCATTTCTTAGTTTTGATAACTCTATGATGGTTATATAAGATGTTGACATGAAGAATGCAGTGTGTGCAGCAACTGTTTGCTGTTTTAGCAGCTTTTCTGTAATTTTAAAATTATTTCAAAATAAAATTTTAAAGAAAGCCTCCTGGGAGATTCTAATGTGTAGCCAGAGCTGAGAACCACTGCTACCTCATCCATTTGGTCCTGCCTCATAGGTTTCCACTATACTCTCCTACTCCCTAGTCCGCTCTTCCTCCATCAAAATCGCTGTGCTCTGAAGGGATTTGTTTTCAACTGGCTGCTGACCTAAATAGGATGAGACAAAAAATTAAAGTGTTTCTACCACTATCCCAGTGGGAAACTAATTCCAAAGCTAATAGCACATGGGCACTATCCTATCTACTCTAGCCAGGTGTCATTTTACAGTAAGACTTCACCTCAGAGGTTCATTCCTTTTCATAAAGCATCATTACATCATCATTTTTCAAGCAGCTCTTCTGGATGTCGGCACATGAATTCAGTCAGAATTGTGGGTCATGTGAACTGGTGTATCAGGGCTTTTTCTGTAACACCACAAAACACTGGGCTTCTATGGAGGAGAGAGCTAAATTTGTCTAGCGTCTCCTACAATCCATTTTAACTCTCTAGACAGGGAAGGAAAGCCCTTGCTTTGAGGCAGGAGATTGGTTTTGCAGGTAGTTAGAGCCAGGTACTTAAAGACAGCGAGAAGCAAGGATGGCCTTAGAGAGTTATGTCCTGGTTGTAGAGAACTGCCTTAAGTAGAGAGAGTCCACATCTTGAATAGCAAACTCCTGTTGCTATGACAGCTTCCAAGAGCACACTTGTCTCATCAGAGCCTGGGGCTTATTCAGTTGGCTCCACCCTCTTCCTGGAGTGCTCTGTTTGTTAAAAGGGCCCTGCCCTTTATTTTACTAGGATTAGTCATTATGGGTTAGTGAACTGCCCTTTTTCTCCCTCCACTCCAGCTTTTCGTCTGCACCCTAGAAGCAAGGGCTGTGTCCTTGGACCTGCAGAGAGTCCTTCAAGAGAGCTGATCTGAGAGAAAAGAACAGCTAGGGGTAGGCACAATGCGTTCATATGCCTCTAGCAAAAAAGGCAGCTCAGATACTCCAAGAAGGAGAGAAAAATAATGAGAGCTGGAGAAACGGGCTGAGACATGGGAACTGTGCAAAGGCTAATTACTGGATAAGATTAGGCTCAGGGCAAAAGTGCTTACTGAGATATTGGAACTCTTAGTTAGGACTTATTAATCTAGTGTTTAGCACCTGGAGTCAATAGACTTAACACCTAAAACTAAACTGGGACAGACTGGTGAAAGCTGTGAAAATGCCCTGAGGCAGCTTATAGTTAGGAATAAGATTAACAAGAAAATGATTAAAGACTGAGTTTTACTGCGCAGTAAGTTACAAATTGGACCCTCTGCATACAGACTGTCATCTTTTCTCTGTTCTGTGTGGGAGTGCATGGTTTACATGTAAAAGTAAATTTATTTTTTGGTTTGTTTATTCTAAAGAAATAAATTTCTGTACATAAAATATTGATGTTTATTTGGAGTAGTATATCCTTATAAAACTAAATGATAAACTTATTGAGTGTAAAGGGATGTTACAGCTGGCATACTTTGACGCTAAACATTATATTTTTAAGTTTAAATAGCAATATCTCACAATATTTAGTGCTGTTGTCTAATTCAAGAAACTACACACACAACTGATACTTCAGGCTATGCAACCACAGCAGTAACAACCACAGTGATGCCTTATCTTATTTGTAAGATTGTCTCTTTGATGGGTGAATGAACTTTTGGAAGGATGAATGTACGACCTAAACCTAATAGAATTAGAGTAGGATCACTGACATTAGTCTGAGAAATCTGTTTTGAAGTTACAACCAAAATAGTCTCCTCAGTCAAAAAACTGCAGTAAGTATTAATAAATAACTTTAGAAGTTACTGAGCATTGGTCGTCTTAAATAACATATCTTTTGAGGAGTGCAACTACCCCAAAAGAAAGACAACAATCTTAATGTACTAGACAAAGCAGAATGAATGAACTAATCAAAACAATGATTGAAAACAACGAGAATATCATTGAAAAGCTAAGAGACAATGTTGGTAACTTGATGCAGGAATAGGCAGTTACAAACAAAGAACATCATTCAGAAATAGCAGCTATGAAAATATGAGTTGAAATAACTTGATGGAGGGGTTAATAACAACAGATACAGATGAAGAATAAATTATTGACCTGGAATACTAGATTAAACAACTTTCCCAGAAGTCATCAGAAAGGGATAAATAGTTGGGAAGTACAGGAAAAATACTGTAGGGGAAAAATACTTTAGAAGGAGAAATGTCAAATCAGTTTAATAAGAGTACTAGAAAGAGAGAGGGAGAAGAGTATGTGGAGGGGATGTAAGTATCTGAGGAAACAAAGACCAAGAATTCTCCAATCTTAGGAAAGTATGGATGATCTCAGTTTAAAAAGATCCAGAGTTTGCCAACCAGGATTTATGAGACAAAGCATATATCTAGACACACAGTAGTAAAATTTAAAAAAAGAAGCCTTCCCAGGAAGAAAAAGATTACCTACAAAGAAACAAAATCATATTGACACCTCAATACTCAAAAGCAACCCAGATAGAAGAAAACAGTGGAACGTTAATTTTCAGTAATGAGGGAAAAAGAATCTAGAATTTTATACCCAGCTACGTATAATTTAAATGTAAGAATGAAATATTCTAAGGCATCTAAGGTCTCAAAAAGTTTACCACAAAGACTGTCTTTGAAATAAGTTCAATGAAAGAGAATTTATAATTAATATGAGTGAGATGACTTCCCCAGAATCCTCTCGCAAATGTTCCTTTAATTTCTCAGATCTGTCAGTCTTCCTCTTACTGTGACGACATCTCCAGGATAGAGTTCTTTTGAGGGAGCCAGTCTGGAGTTTTTAGGCTATTCTTTAAGAATCTCAAGTGGCTCATTTTTGCTTTTATTACAATCGTATCTTTCCTGCTAAGCTTATAAACTACCTGAGGATGCAGTATTATTCTTTTCTGTATTACCAGTAGTACCTTTCTCAGGGTTCTGCACATGGGAGGTATTTATTAAATGTCTGTGCCAGAAAGGAAGGAAAGGAGGAAGTTATAGGCCAGAAGATGAAGCTAGGGTTGCTTCCATTCAAGAGAATGGTTGTTCTCTCTGGTTTTTGTGCACAGAGGATTAAGTGACATCCCAGTGTGTGTCAATATTTTGCACTTCAGCAGATCATCTCCTGTGTTAAGTTTGACTATGAGTGACTTGAAGATAATTGAGCATTATTCGTTTCACCATGAAAATATTAAAAGCAGCTTAGTTTGAATCCACTTGAATTAATCATTTATTTGGTTCTCCATGACACTTAAGCTCCCTCTGAGTCATTCATGATGGAAAATTATATGCTCGCATGCCAGTAAACATTCCCAGGCCAGGAAAAAGAAGGGAAAGTAATCCACAAGGGGTTCTAGGATTGCTTTTTGGGGGGAATTTTTCAGTGCATCTCCACAGAGATGGTGAAAAATCTCCCTTCCTCCCTTTTCAGTGAGGCAGTACTTTCTATATCTGTACTTTCTGCTTATCTGTGGTTCTATAACAAGTGCCCACTGAGGCTGTTTGGGTGATGCACCTGTCTTGTATTGTACCCCTTTGCTTTCCAGGGAAGAGGTGGATGGGTAGTTAGTGTTCCACATTTACTTTCCCTTGACACTGTTGATATTTGGAGGCAGGCAGAATAAGAGACATCAAGGTTGGTAAGGGGCATCAGAGTTATGTCTCTTCCCTGTTGTAAACAAATGCCATCTTCTCCATTCATCTAAAAAGCATTTGTAGATGTTTAAGATGCTTGCCTGTGAACTATTTTCAGACTTTTCATAGTTATTTTGTTGCTAATCCCAAAGAAAACAGGCTGGGCAAAGCAGAAAATGGCAGTGGCAGGTCCCCAAAACAAATACATGACACAGGCACATCCTGGAGGCCAACATTATCACGTTAGCAAATGCCAGCAGAGAGTTCTTCCTCACCATTATCTCCTCCATGTTTTCTCACCCCCAATTCAGTTTTTGGTCATGTGTTTTTATAATAACATTGATTGAGGGTGTTAGCAGCAATTTTGGCGTATGGAATTAATTGAATTATTTCTCAGGTATTTGGAATTCTTACTTAAAATTCCAGAAAATCATGTAACATTTGGGCACCACATGGATTTAATTCAGTATATAGTCATGAAGCATCTGCCCAGTACAAGGTCAGCCCTGGGCAGTGCCTAGGTACACTTATCAGTGTGAAGGAAGTGCCAAGGGAAGAGTACAAATGAACTGGAGGTTCAAAGCAGGGATAGGATATCCTGGTGGAACAAAAGGAAAGACTTCTTGAAAAGGTAGCCTTGGGGACTAGACATAAACAACAGATATAATTTCTACAGGCAGAGTCATGTTAGGAGGCAGGAACAACTTGGGCAAAAGTAACAAGGTGGGAGATCATAGGATCCATTTAGGGCTAGTAATAGTCCCTATATATTGAGTCATTACTCTGCCATGTATAGTGTTAAGTGTTCTACATGCATTCTCTTATTTAATTGCCACATCAGTCTCATTTGTTATAGGTGGTATTATTCCTACCTTACAAATTAGGAGAATAAAGGTCAGAACAATTATGTAACTTGGTCACCTGCTAAGAGATGGCAGAACAGGAATTCAAACCAAGTCTGTCAGACTCCAAAGCCTAACTTTTTAGCCACTAAGCTTTATGACTCAGAAATAAATGTGACTGGGAAGAAAGGGTAGGACCATGCTGTGAAGAGCTTTAGGCTTTAGATGCTAAGTGAAGGATCCTGAACTTAAAAGTGCCAGATTGTGAAATAAAAGGGAAAGGAGTTTTCCTGTAACAGGAAATGAACAGTCAATAAGAGGTCAACAGGTTAGAGACCAATGACCAGGTCCAAAACTTCTCTTTTTTCCTCATTTGTTTTGTACCTTCCTGGGAGGGGAATGGGTTGAATAGGAAAGAAACCTCCCTGTTCCTCTTAGAGCTTTTGTATAGAATTTCCACTTCTTGGGGGTCCTTTTTGTTTTGTTCAATTCCTTACTATTGTGCATGGTCTTACCTCTGAGGAGGGAAGGTCAGAATCTGAACTTCTGTGGCCAGCTAGAAAATTGGATTGCTTAAATTTCAGTTCCTATTGCATTATATTGGATAACTAAAGGCCCTGTTATCTTTTTAATTTTTGATTAGTTTTAGTATTTTATGTAGCTTCTTCTCAGTCACAAAAAGATAATTCATTAATTGTCCACGGATATAATCATCCTCTTCAATCTTGTCTAGAAACTGGAAGGCCCTGCTGCCATCACTTGTAGTTAGCACCTCTTTTACCAACCTTGGTGTGGCATCCTGAAGGAGTAAGTTCTTGGAGTCTTGCCTTCTTTCTGACCCTGGTGCTTCCCCATGTGGCCCTGCATGTTGTGGCATGGTGTTCCCCCTCCCTTTGGAATTGTGGGTAACAAACTGTCTTTTCTCTCTTTTTTTTTCTTTTTTTTTTTTTTTTTGAGACAGAGTCTCACTCGGTTGCCCAGGCTGACAGTGCAATGGAGCAATCTCAGCTTGCTGCAACCTCCACCTCCCGGGTTCAAGTGATTCTCCTGCCTCAGCCTCCCAAGTAGCTGGGATTACGGGCATGTGCCACCACACCTGGCTAGTTTTGTATTTTTAGTAGAGATGGGGTTTCACCATGTTGGCCAAGCTGGTCTCGAACTACTGACCTCAAGTGATCTGCCTGCCTCGGCCTCCCAAAGTGCTGGGATTACAGGCGTGAGCCACCACGCCTGGCCACAAACTGTCTTTTCAATGACAGATGTCTCTTGATCTTTGGCCTCACAACACCTGAATAGTAAACCTACATTTTAAAACAGCAGTCCCTAACCTTTTTGGCACCAGGGACCAGTTTTGTGGAAAACAATTTTTCCACGGACCAAAACGGGGAACTGGGGAGGTAGTTTCAGGATGAAACTGTTCCACCTCAGATCATCAGGCATTGGATTCTCATAAGGAGCCCGCAACCTAGATCTCTTGCATGTGCAGTTCACAGTAGGGTTTGCACTCCTATGAGAATCTAATGCTGCCACTGATGACAGGAGGCAGAGCTCAGGCGGTAATGCTGGCTTGCCTGCTGCTCGACTCCTGCTGTGTGGCCAGTTCTTAACAGGCCACAGACTGGTACTGGTCCATGGCCTGGAGGTTGGGAACCCCTGTTTTAAAAGACCAAAAACTCTGTCAATGCAATCAACCAAATCTAGAGGGTGGAGAATTCTGCAGGAAAAATGGCCTGATTTTTTACTAACATAACTGCTTAAAATATAACTTTTATTGTTATTGCAAATTTGCTTTCTTTGATTAATAGTGAGACTGAATTTTGTATATTTGTTTAGCAGTTATATTTCTTCTTGTGAGGAAGTGAATTGAGTATTCCTGCCCATTATCCATTTACTCAGAATGTATTTTAAAGCAAACTGGATCAAAATGTTTCATGGACTTAAATGTAAAATATAAACTATAAAACTTTTTAGAGGAAAACATAGGAAAAAATTTCAGATCTAAGGTTTGGTGAAGAATTCTTAGCCTTGATACCCAAAGCAAGATCTATAAAAGGAAATGTTTGTAAATTAGAGCTCTTAAAAAAAGTTTTACAAAATTAAAAGTTAAAAAATTTAGAACTTTTGCTCTATGAAAGACGCTGTTAAGGGAATAAATGACAAGTTACAGACAGGGAGAAAGTATTTGCGAACCACGTATCCGACAAATGACTCATATCTAGGATATACAAAGAATCTCACAATTCAACAGGAAAAAAATCCAATTAAGAGATGAGCAAAAGACATGAAGAGACATTTCACCAAATAGGATTCACAGATGGCAAATAATTACATGAAAAGATGTTCAATATCATTAGGCATCAGAGAATGCAAATACCATAATGAGATGTTGCTACATACCTATTAGAATATCTAAAATGAAAAATAGTGATAACACCAAATGCTGGTGAAGATGTGGAGAAACTCAATCTCTTGTGTATTGTTTGTGGGAATTTAACATGGTACAACCACTCTGAAAGAAAGTATGGAAATTTCTTTAAAACCTGAGCATGCAATTACCATAAAACCTAGGAATTTCACTCCTGGACATTCATTCTAGATAAGTGAAAACTCATGTGCACATAAAAATATGTACACAAATGTTCATAGCAGTTTTTTTTTTTTTTTAGGCGGATTTTCACTCTTGTTGCCCAGGCTGGAGTGCAGTGGCACGATCTCAGTTCACTGCAACCTCCACCTCCCGGGTTCAAGTGATTCTCCTGCCTCAGCCTCCCGAGTAACTGGGATTACAGGTACCTGCCATCATGCCCAGCTAATTTTTTGTATTTTTAGTAGAGATGGGGTTTTGCCATATCGGCCAGGCTGGTCTCGAACTCCTGACCTCAGGTGATCTGCCCGCCTCGGCCTCCCAAAGTGCTGGGATTACAGGCATGAGCCGCCATGTCCGGCCCATTCATAGCGGTTTTATTCATAATAACCCTAAATTGGAAACAACCCAAATATCCTCAAATGGGGGAATGGATAAACAAACTGTGGTACATCCATACCATGTACTACTACTTGACAAATCTTGCATGGATATTAAGGATTTGATGTTTAGTGAAAAAAGCCAATTTCAAAAGGTCAATACCATATGATTCCCATTATATAACTCTCTTGAAATGGTAAAATACAGTGATGGAGAATAGTTGTTGCCAGGGGACAGGAACAAGGATGAGGAGTGGGTGTGATTAGAAAGGAGATAAAGTTGTAGCATGAGGGAATGCCTTTGTGGTGGTGCAAGCAGTGTTTTGATTGTGATGTTTATTGTGTGAATCTATACATGTGATAATATTGCACGGGACTATACCTCACTCACACACATGAGTGCATTTAAATACTGGTGAAAACTGAAAAACTCTGTAATTTAGTTAATTGTATTTTCTTATAATCACCTGCGATGCACCATTAGGGAAAGCCAAGGGAAGCATTCAGTGGATTCTGTAAACTATTTTTGCAACCTCCTGTAAGTCTATAATTATTTCAAAAGAAAAAGCTTCAAAAGCAATGCTAGAATTTTAATTGGAATAGCATTGAATTACCCATTAATTTGGGGGTCATTGACACCTTTACAACGTTAAGTCTTCCCAGGTTCATTCTATTTGTTGCCTTTAAAAATGTTTTTCATTTATCCAAATAACACTTTCATCAACCAAGATAAAGTAAAATAATTTAATGTTAACCTATTTCAAGTTTAAAGCAAATAATTATTTGAAAGCATTTTACTCCAAATTCTTTGCATGACATAAAAGTTCTTGGCTTTTTAGATATTCATTTTTACAGTAGTTTTTAGTGTGTGCTCTCTGAATTAGTAGTATGCATATCTCTAACTTTTCAGTCTAAGTAAAGAAAATAAGATTTTATATAAAATGTAGAAAACTTACAACATTAGAGGTCAATTTAACCACTCCCTATCCTTTTTTCTATAGTTGTCAAATGTATTACATCTACATATGAAGCCTACAAGTAAATGTCATAATTTTTGGTCTAAGGAATCCCATGTATTTGAAGAAATTAAGAGGAATGAAATGGCTTTTTAAATATTTACCCAGATATTTCTAATTTCTGCTTTATTTTTAAAATTAATATATGCATTTCCATCTGGATTCATCTTCCCTCAGCCTGGTGAAGAACTTCCTTTTGTCAAGAAGTCAAGCAGTATCTAGGCAGCATTGGCGTGCTTAGTGAAGCTAATAGGATCACTTGTCTAGCTGCTAGGTCAGCTTGTCACATTTTCATAGATTCAGCCAGTAAGGAAAAACAAACCCAGATAGATTCAGTTTATTACTTAGACAGTAACAGCAAGATCAACATGGCATTAGCTGCCCATATCCATAGTCCAACAGGATTACACTGAACCAGAGGAACCAGGTGACATGAATAACAGGTTGCTCTGACACTGAGAAACCAACTTTAAACTATAGCCAAACATGTTTATACAGCTGTATCATAAGGGAGTGGAACAAGGTGGAAAGTTCTGTGCTCACTGACATTAGGGAGATGGATGAAAAACAGCCTTGGGATGGTTCCTCACCAGGCTGTTTATATTCCCTTGCTCCGAGAGGAATTGCATGGTGTTCTCCAAAGAGCCAGGTCAGATTACGGTAAAGGCTTGCCTAAGTGGCCCATATGGAGACTAAAATGATCACTGGAGCTCATGCGGTAGAGCTGTTCTCCTACAACTTTAGCATTTCTTGTGGTTCAGGTTTGCTGGCAAAGAATTTTTTCTTCCCTTATTCTTTAACAATTTCACTATTTTATCTTTTTAATTTTAAATTTTTGTGGGTATATAGTAGTTGTGTATATTTATGGGGTACATAGGCTAGTTTGATACAGGCATACAATGCGTAATAACCACACCAGGGCAAAGGAAACAAACAGTCAACAAAGTGAAGAGACAACCCATACAATGGGAGAAAATATTTGCAAACTATCCATCTGACGGATTAATAACAATAATTTTTTAGAATTTTGTTGTATCTCAAAGTATCTTTGTTGTGCCTTCATTGTTAAAAAAAACATTTTTGCTGAGTATAGAATTCTGGGTTGACTGTAAAAAGATATTTTAATTTTGTAGGTACAGAGTAGGTGTATATACTTACAGGGTACATAAGATGTTTTGAGATGAGCATGCAATATGTAATAATCACATCATGTAACATAGGATATCCACCCCCTCAAGCATTTATCATTTGTGTTACAAACAATCCAACTATACTCTTAGTTATTTTTAAATGTACAGTTAATTTATTGTTGATTATAGTCACCCTCCCATGCTATCAAATACTAGGTCTTATTCATTCTTTCAAACAATTTTCTTGTTCCCACTAACCGTCCCCACTTCCCACCCACCCTTTTACCACCCTTCCCAGCCTCTGCTAACCATCCTTTTTCTCTCTGTCTCTATGAGTTCCATTGTTTTGATTTTTAGATCACACTAGTAAGTGAGAACACGTAATGTTTGTCTTTCTGTGCCTGGCTTATTTCATTTAGCATAATGATCTCAAGTTTCATCCATGTTGTTGTGAATGACAAGACCTTGTTCTTTCTTATGGCTGCATAGTACTCCATTTTGTGTAAGTACCACATTTTCTTTATTCATTCATCTGTTGATGAACACTTAGGTTGCTTCCAAATTTTCGCTGTTGTGAACAGTGCTGCAACAAACATGGGAGTGCACATTTCTCTTTGATCTACTGGTTTTCTTTCTTTTAGTTATATACCCAGCAGTAGGACTGCTGAATCATATGGTAGCTGTATTTTTAGTTTTTTGAGAAACCTCTGAACTGCTTGCCATAGTGGTTGTGCTAATTTTATATTCCCATCAACAGTGTACGAGGGTTCCCTTTTCTCTACACCCTCACCAGCATTTGCTATTGCCTGTCTTCTGGATATAAGCCATTTTAACTGGGGTGAGATGATATCTCATTGAAGTTTTTATTTGCATTTCTCTGCTGACCAGTGGTGATGAGCACCTCTTCATATGCCTGTTTGCCATTTGTATGTCTTCATTTGAAAAGTGTCTATTCAGGTCTTTTGCCCATTTATTAATCAGGTTAATAGATATTTGCCTATAGAGTTATTTGGGCTTCTTATATATTTTGGTTATTAATCCCTTGTCAAATGGGTACTTTGCAGATATTTTCTCCCATTTTGGGGGTTGTCTCTTCACTTTCTTGATTGTTTTCTTTGCTGTGCAGAAGTTTTTAAAACTTGATGTAATCCCATTTGTCTATTTTTGCTTTGGTTGCCTGTGCTTGCGGAGTATTACTCAAGAAATGTTTGCCCAAACCAATGTCCTAGAGAGTTTCCCAGATGTTTTCTTATAGTATTTTGTAGTTTGATGTCCTAGATTTAAGTCTCTAATCCATTTTGATTTGATTTTTGTATATGGTGATTTGATTTTTATTTGATTTTTGTAGGGGTCTAGTGTCATTCTCCCGTATATTGATAACCAGTTTTCCCAGCACCATTTATTGAAAAGACAGTGTTTTCACCAATATATGTTCTTGGCACCTTCATAAAAAAATGAGTTTACTGTAGATGTGTGGACTTGTTTCTGGTTTCTCTATTCTGTTCCATTGGTCTATGTGTCTGCTTTTATAACAGTACCATGCTGTTTTGGTTAATATTGCTCTGTGGTATAATTTGAAGTCAGGTAATGTGATTCCTTCAGTTTTGTTCTTTTTGCTTAGGATAGCTTCGGCTATTCTGGGTCTTGTGTTGTTCCATATAAATTTTAAGATTTTTTTCTACTTCTGTGAAGAATTTTATTGGTGTTTTTATAGGAATTGCCTTGAATGTGTAGGTTGCTTTGCGTAGTATAGACATTTTGACAATATTGATTCTTTAAATCAATGAACATGGAATACCTTTACATTTTTGGTATCCTCAATTTCTTTCATCAGTGTTTTATACTTTTCATTATAGAGCTCTTTCACTTCTTTGATTAAGTTAATTTCTAGGTATTTAATTTTATTTGTGGCTATTAAAAATGGAATTACTCTCTTGATTTCTTTTTCAAATTGTTCATTGTTGGCATATAGAAATGCTATTGATTTTTGTATGTTGCTTTTGACTTAGTATCCTGCAACTTTACTGAATTTGTTTAACAGTTCTAATAGTTTTCTGGTTTATCTCAGCTGAATCTGCTTTAAAAGGGCTTAGATACAGTTTAGATCATAACACCCAAATCCTTTCAAAGTCTGCTATCTCTGGGCCCAGTTCAGCACTAGGATTCTCCTAGGAGTTGCTGCTCTTGTGGCTTAGACTGCTTTTCCAGTTTATTTAGAGACACAGAGCACTTTAACCTGTGGTTGCAAGACTAGCAGGAACTCAAGTTCTAACCACTGGGACTGCTGATTCCCTTCTGGGTAGGGCTGGCTTAAATGTTCCCTCTATTCAGTTGAGTTTGGTCTGGTTTTGTTTTCTGTTATAGGGCAGCACTGAGTTCAATGCCTAACAATTGCTGCAATCTCGCTGTCCGTGATACACAGGAACGCTCTCTGAACCACACTGCCACTGCTGGGAGATGAGGGAGGGGTGGCATCAAGACTTTTTCGTATCTCTTCAGTGCCTCCTTCAGGAATAGGAAGTTAAAACCAGATGCTGTGAGTGCTCACCTGATTTTGGTTCTTAAGAAGGTGTTTTTTTGATGTGTAGATAGTTGTTAAATTAGTGTCCTCACAGAGGAAAAATCAGTAGAGATTTCTCTTCCACCATCTTGTTCTTTGCCAAGTCCAGGTTGGCTTCTTTTTCTTATCACTTTGAAGATGTTGGTCCTCTCTCTTTTGGCCTCCATCATTTCTGGTGTCAGTAATTGAGTCATTTTTTCTCCTCTTTGTGTAAAATGTGGCTGTTTTTTTAATTTTCTCATTATATTTGGTTTTCAGCAGTTTGACTATGATATTCACAGACTTTGTTTTCTGTCCTCTTGGGATTTGCTGAGCCTCTAGAATCTTTAATTTAAATTTAGGGAAATTTAAACCATTACACATGCAATTTTTTCCTATCCCATTCTCCTCCTCCTCCTCTCCTTCTAGAACTCTAACTTCATGTACATTACACCTCTGGATATTGCCCCACACATTCTTGAGGTTTTGTTCATTTTTTTCTCATATGTTTTTCTCTCTGTTCTCTATATATCTATAGAAATGCATAATTTAAGTTTCATCTTACGTTTACTGAAACTTCCCTCTTTTATTTCCATTCTGCTGTTAAGCCTATTCAGTGATTTTAAGTTAGAAATTGTATTTTCCAATTGTGTAATTTTCACTTTTTATGGTTTATATTTCTCTGCTGTGATTTTCTATCTTTTCATTTATTGTGAAAATACTTTCTTTTACTTCCTTGAGCGTAATTCTACTAGTTGCCTTAAAATTATTGTCTGCTAATTCTAACATCTGAATCATCTTAGGTTTTCTCTTTGTTGATTGTATTATCTCTTGGAATGGATCATAATTTCCTAGTTCTTCATATATTGAGTAACCTTGGATTGTATTCTGTGTCTTTTGAGTATTATATTATGGAGACTCTGGGTTCTGTGTCTGAAAAATACTGATTTTATTGTTTTAGCAGATAGTTAACTTGGTTAGACTGAAACTAAATTCTGTCTCTTGGTTGGTAGCTAAAATGTTAGTTCAGTGCTTTTATCCTTAGCTAGAGTCCGTGCCATGTATGTGTGGTTCAGGGGTCAACTGAGACTTGGATAGTTTGTATATACAGAAATTAGTGCTCCTTCTATCTTGGCCTCTCTCTCCTTTACAGGATTCTCCCCCCAACTATCCAGTGGCTTAGTTTGTCCCAAGCTCTATTCTTTGGTTCTTCATATCAGAATGATTGTCAGTTTACTCTTAGTGTGCTAGCCACTTGGCAGCTTTGGCTTGCCCTTAGTCTAAAAGCTGTAAAAATAGGTTGCTCACGTTATGCCATACCTTTATTCAAATGTCAGCTCCTTTTAAGAATATGTCTGCTTCTGTTCACTTTCCAGTCTCTTTATATCATTGTTTCTATGTATATTTTGTTCAGTGTTTAAAATTGCTGTTTTCAGGAGGATTGCAATCAGTAGGAGTTTATTCAGTCATATCAGAAGCAGAAGCAATGATCCTGCTCAATTTTGATTTCATTCCTAGCAGTTTATCTTTAATGTGGTATTCTGTCCTAGAAAGGAATCTTGACAAGTCATTTTTGAGAACTCATAGTGGCTAGATTCCTACAGCCTCTTTAGTCCTTCTTGCCATAGACCTTTTTTACTCACTTAGTACTGGAGAGTGGACGACCTCCACCAGTTTCAGCTGCTATTCTCAATTGTTCCACTATGCTTTTCAGTGAATACTCATTAGCTGTTTTTCCCTATTCCACTAGGGTTTTGACTGTCTTGGATTGTAATGTGTAACTATGGGGAGCAACTAAAACTTAAGCCTTGCCTTGTGCCCCTCCCAACCCAATAAGTTTGATAGTGGGGAGCTGTGTTGCTGGGGAGAGAGCCTCTAGCGTAACAAATGGTAACTCAGCCTTGGCATTGCTTTCTTTCAAAATAATCCTCTGTAGTTGTAGTTCTCTAGTGTTCAGGGTGTCGAGATACAGATGGAAGTGGGGAAAAACTCTTAAAGCCTGGCCATTCCACATGCAGTTGATATCTACTACCCATCATCCCAGCCAGCCCTGATTTCACACCTAGTGGGTACTAGTCTACTGTTTAAATGTCTCCCAGTGGCAAAGCAGGGAAAAGAATGGTGTTCTCAGAGTAGTAAGTAGAGAAAATGGGCACATTAAAAAATTTTTTCCTACCTTAACTCCTGTCCATTGTGCTTGGCCCTCTTCTTTTCTAGGCTGCCTTTTCCCTAATTTACCCTACTCAGATTCCTGATCCATCCACAGGCCCTTCTGTTTTACCAGTGGTTTCCTCGTCATTTTTTAGCTATTTGGTAGAAATATCCATCTCTGGATTATGTGACATGGCCAGGGTTTGGTTCTGGAGAGAGGACTAGTTGTAATTTTGCAATTTTGATAAGAACTGGCATAACTGATTCTATCTATTAAAAAAGTGAAAATACCTAAAATTCTGTAGGTATGTATTTCAGGACATTGGAACTTAAAAAGGAGAGATTCCTGAACCCTAGAAGTCCCTTGAGAATTTCAAATAGTGATAACAATGAAGAAGAATTAATTGATTATCAGCTTTAGATTCTTCCCCAGTTAATGACATAGACATATTACCACCAGGGGTACAGATGTAAAATACATCTTTGTAGGCATAAGATCTAATGGCATAGAAGATAATTTTGATTTTTGTAAAATGTCTCATCAATAGGCTGCAAAATAATGAACGATTTTTTTCTGTGGCATTACTGTCCAGACATTGGGCCAGGGTTGTAATATTTGTTATCTAATAAAACTAAAAATATCTGATTAATTATTTTTTCCTTTGCTTTTGGGCTTTGCTTATAGTCTGATGAAAGTAAGTTATAATTTCTAGTTTCTAAGGAGATTAGGATGATAGAAAGTTTGAATGAAAAAAGCCATATCAAATTACTCTAGTTCTTAATTTTGCCAGAGCCATTAAAACCCAATTAGATACACACCAAATTCCTGTTTATTAGAAGCCAGCATAGTTATGGGAGCACTTTTAACTACATGCGGTCTTTTGCAAAAAGGCATTGCGTCATTTTAATAACAAGCACGTTTTCCATGAATATACTCATTCACATCAACAAAACAGCCTCAACCATTTACAATCCAGTGATTCAAACTGTTTAAGCAAATAAGTGTATGAGCCATTAGCCAGCTTCTTTCCTTCTTACATCTTCTCTCTCATTAGTACTCCATCCCCACCCCCATGCCTGTTGAAGCACTATTCATGTACTCCAGGAACAACTCAAATTGTATCAAGCCCAATCGTTCCTCCACAAGACAAAATTGATTGCTTCCTTTCTTATTCTTCTCCCTGTCTCTAATGCCAAGTGCAGAACGTGGCCTGTAGTAAATATGTTGAATGAGTGCAGTAAGAGTAAAACCAACTGTAAAATGTTACCATTTTGGGAGACTGGCCATGAAGATGGTGCTTTCAAAAAGGCTTTTATCCTCTACTGCCAAGACCCAAGCAAGCATGTTAAGATGGACTACTTACCCAAGACTTGCTAGCTGCTTCTAATAGGAGCAGAGAAAACCAAGAGATATGGCATTTACTGAGCCCACAAACACTGCTGTTAACTTACTTGTGCTTGGGGGAGTAGGGCAAGGTACTCCTGATTTGTGTGCTTGACCAGGGCATGCTACGGACATAGAGTCAGGCCTCTTCCATCAATCATATGCTTCTGTAGCCACCATTGTGCAATAGCATAGGTGTGGATAATCACTGTGTTTTGATGATTTTTCGAAGGTGGAATAAAGAGTGGTATTAGAATCTAAGGTGTTGATTTTCTTCTATAGGAAACATCCCCTCCTGTTCCATCAGAAACTTCAAAATTCGAAACCTTTTAAATTAGAAGTTATTGGAGATCCCTTTCTAGTTACATTGACAAATGAGTTATTCACCTCTGCCCCTTCCTTATGTATTTCATTTGAGGTAAACACGATGCTTATTTAACTTTTGCATCCTCAGATTAACTGCAAGTGGAACAACCTAATACATTTCCCCAGCATTGGAGTTTGAAGTCTGACAACATTTTTCATTCTCAAATGAAGCTGAATTCAAGAGAGAACAGCAGACAAAGCAACAATGCTGGCCTCCTCTGTCTTGCTGGCCTCCTCTGTCCTCTTATAACGAAAGCGCTTGTGGAATTTGGCTCATTTCCTACAGCCATGGGATAAGGGTTGCATGTAAACAATATCCTGTGCTGTTTGGGCCTCATTTAACTGTCTTTATTGCTTTAGAAGGAACTGCCAAGTGGTGCTGTTTCTCATAGTTCATGCTTTATGTACCACTGGTACTGTAGGGTTGGCTTCAAAGATGGCACTCCACACCACGAAGCTTGTGGTTGTTGGCACACTTGGTTGTCACCGGGCTTCATGTTGACACATTCCTTCAAGTCACACCAAAGGTGCACTTTCCATGAAGAATGGATCTGGTACACTGAGGGTGGGCCTGTTGTTCCAGAAGGCCTTTGCAGTTACCATTTGGGTGTTTTCCTAGAAAGCTATAGCAGCTCTGCACCTAGAATGACTGTGTTTGCTGAGTTACAAACAGAAAGGTGATTTTTGCAAAGTAAGCTGTTACATTATTGACAGAGCACTAAGCTAGAGTCAGGAGATCTGTGCTGTACTCCCCAGCTGACCAGCTCTTTAGCTCTAGGAGAAACATCCTTGATTTCTTTGACTTGTTTTCGAACCTTGAAATGATGAGATTATACTAGATAATCTCTAAATTCGTTTCTGGCCTAAATTTGATCAGGCAAACAGTGAGTCAAGAAACAGAAGTTCCCAATCCAAGCTCTGCTGCTCAGTAATTGTGACTTGAGACAAGTCATTTAACCATTCAGCCTCAGGTCTCCATCGCTGGGGAGACCAAAGTTCTCTCTACCTGCCCCACCTGGTGGTTGCGCCTGTTGAATAGGGAATCATCTTTTTCACTCAACACTTACTAAACAATTGCTCTGTGACACCAGCTTGATAGATAGTGAAGAAGCACAGGTTATTAGATTATCTGTTACTACTACTAATACTAACTACAGTTTAGTGATCACTTTCTGTTTCCAGGAATGTACATACAATATTACATTTAGTCTTCATTTTATGGAGGAGGAAATTTGAGGTTCAGAGAAGTTTAATAATTTATTCAGAATCATGTAGCTCTGCAGAGCTGGAGCTGAGATTTGTACCAGCATTCTGTTCTTTATTTTAACAGTTAAAAAATATCTCACCTCTGACAAGGAGCTTGTGTTACTATCATTATTTTTCTGGGCCATAGTGTCTGAATCCCATGACCTAAAATCTGTTGGGGGGCAGACAGATGAGGGAACTGATCTGGCTTGGGCTGAAGGAGAGATTCTCTTTCAGACACTGCCTGAGGCAGCACAGCCAGGGTAGTGAAAATACCCGAGGGACAGCCCTCAGGTATTTTTCAAGCTTTTCTCTGGCTTATAGACTTATTTTCAAGTCTACAAGCCAGAGGAAGTCCAAGTGGATTGCCCAAACTGAGGAACCAAAATCAGGAGGCACTGAGATGACTGGTAGGGGGAGTGCGGAACAAAGCAAGCCCTGTGAGTCACAGGAAGGTGAGAGTGCTTTGGTACAGTTTCCAAGGCTTGGCATTGTTTGAGACGAGTTTTGAAGTGAGGCTCATGTATAGTATGTGGATAGAGCAACCCCTCTAAAAAGCCATGCAGAGGACAGAAGAAGCCCTCAGTTTTCTCACCAGTAGAAGAAAGGCTCATTGGCTAAATGAGCTCTGAGCACATCCCTCAGTCAAACATTCTCTGAGCCAGCAGATATGCAGAGCTGGGCTACATCAGGGTTCTGAGCAACAAACAAGTGCTCTTGGTAGGCCATTTTTCTCTCTTCAGAATGTAAACCTGAGTTTCTGAGATGCTAGGATTCGCTTTTGATGTGTCAGGAGCTGCACTGGCAGGTCCCCATCCCCCACAAAGCAACAGCTTAGCTGTCTCCCTGTTCTGTTGGCCAACACTTCCCGGGGTAGCTCTCCTATCAAGGGAAATGGGCTTTCTAGCCTTTGGGAGGTTGTACAACTGCACCTAGTTGCCAGAGACACAGCCCAGCTTTTTGTATCTCTGCTTCACTCCTCCAAAACTGCTGCTTCTCAGACTATACTGGTGCTTTCTCCTATTTCCTAGCCTAAAAGAGAATGGTTTGCTTACTCAATCTTTGGGTTTAGAAGTGGCTGTTTGTCCTAACGTTGGACTTGTGCACCTCAAATCATGGTCTCAGTGACAGAAGCAGGCCAGTCAGGGAGGAGAGATAGCTGACCCGTGGTACAGGATATGGCCACTGAGCAGGACACAGGCTTGGGAAAGTGGCATTGTTACAGGTAGAGGCAGACAAGAAGGTGAGAAGAATAGTCTCCACACAGAGCTGGGTGCCTCGGTGATATTCTAGAAAATGATGAATACTGAGGAATACAGCATTACCAACATAATAATAATAACAACAATAGCACAAGAAGACACTTGTATGGACACTGGTAAGTATTTAGCATATACTAATTCTTTTGGTCTTCACAACAATCCTGTGAGGCAGCAATATTATCTTCTTACTTTACATAGGAGGTAACTAAGGCACAGAGGAGTTAAATAACCTACTCAAAATCATACAGCTTAGGGAGTATGTGGGTATTACTTGGCTCTTCTGCCAGTTGGGCAATCATCATCTGCAAGACCTCTAACCAGTGGCCACACCCTAGCCACTGAGTCAAGGTGCCAGTTCCAGAGAGAAGGATGGGCAAAAACAAGGCAGGTGGAGTGACTCATCTATCCAGCATTAGTCTAGTGTTGAGGACCATCCTCTGCGCCAGGTGTTGAAGGAAGATTTAAGTAAGATGCTGTCTCATTTAGGCTAGCGTTTAGTTTTCAAGGAGGGTAAGAAGGTAGACAGGACAACTCTAGGTCTTAAGAGTGGGAGTCAAAGCAGAAGACCAGCTGTTAAGCATGGGTCAATGTAAGAGGTAGGCTTGGGAAGAGTTCTAATCTGGGAGCATTACAGATCTTTAGACAGCTGTTCTGGGAGGTCCCAGACAGGGGAGAGCACCCTAATTCTAATGCTCCAGCCCAGGGCTGAGGCCACGCATTGACTTCGTGCCTGTGAATGGGCTGGTCAGGGAACTGGAGTGGGCCTTAGCCTCTAGGTGGAAGCTCCAACTGTAGGGATCTGAGTAGGAGAAGGGAATTGAACTGGGGGCTGATGAGACAAAATCTAGGAATAACACCCCAGCTCCTGTGGAACCTGATTTTCCTTCTCCTATCCCTTTGGCAGCATAGGCGCCAGATGTGGTGGAAAGGGAAATGAATTTGGAGCCAAGAGATATGGTCTCCATATGTTAGTAGAAACTATGATGTTTGAACATCCTTGTTAGGATAGCTGAAGTTCTTAGTAGAAATTGCAGAAGACCAGAGGACATCTGGGAAATATATATGGATTGAAGCGGAGAAAAATAATCTTTTGGGGAAAATCTCCATGACCGAAAATCATCTTATTGTTGTTTTTGTCTTTTAATTATTTTCACTAAGGGGACATAATAATCGAGTCATGTATGTAAAAGACTTTCTAAGCTGTATGGCAGAAGCCCTGTGCATGACCTTGTTAGCATCTTCATTGTTACAGACTGGGGATTGGCAACCTCAGGAATTCACAGGAGGAGGCTGGAACTTTGCTTCTTCCCACCCCATCCCCTTTTCTCTGTGATGGGAAAGTATCATTTAGAGCTGATTCACACTTCTTTGCCGTGCTCACTAGGCTCCTCTAGAGCCATCAGCAGGGGCCACTGCTATCTGCAGGCAGGGCTTGCACAGGTGCATGAAGAAGAGAGCAGAGCCGCTTGCCCTTGGCTGGCAAGTTTAGCCAAGAAAATTGGGAAGTTAAGTATCTGTCATAGGATGTTGCGAGGGTAACCTGACAGCCTGGAAAGCACTTAGTGCAGCACCTGGCCCACATCAGCATTTGGTAAATGTCGACCTTCGCTTTTTCCCTCCTCCTCTCCATCATCCTTCTCATTCTCCTTTCCCACCCCACCCCACCACCCGCCATTTTCAGAGGACTTTCTCGAACCTCAGGCTAGTGGCTTGATGGACTCAGGACCAAGCTGACCTGGCTCTGACCTAGTGGCCCAGTTTGGGTAACTAGATCTTGGGCCCTGGACCCTTGCATTCACAGCATGAGCACTCTAGGGTTGAGATATTGCCTGGCTTTTGGCACTTCCTCTTCCAGCCCCTGTGACTTACGCCCTTCCTTCTACTGTCAGAGCTCCCTGATGCCAGTCTCTAGCTATCCCAACCCACTTGTTGGATGTGACTTCTTTGGTAATAGTGGCCCACACAGCAGAGATTCTCACTTGGGTGTGGAGTCTTTTTGTCCTCACCTGCCATCCTACACAGTGACTCTATACAATGACCTCTAATTAACAAAGTACTTATCTCAGAACCTTCTCAGCAACCCTATGTAGTTGCATAGTTCATTTATTTATCCATTTATTCATTCAACAGACACTCATTGAGCACCTACTGTGTGCCCTTGAAAGTGCAACCAGGGTGGTACAGTGGAAAGAGCATGGGAATTCTTGGAAGAGGCCTTCAGGCATTATGGCAGAGTGGGTAAAGCCTGAACTCCTGAGTCTCCCAAACCCATACTTGAACCCTGGCTCTACCACTCACAGCTATATAGCCTTGGGCAAATCACCTCATTTCCCCATGCCTCAATCTCCTCATATGTAAAATGGGCATATGAATATCCCTTACCTCACAGGACTTCCTCATAAGCCTCATTTCCTACTCTGTGCTCTCATATAATTTGTATGTTCCTTTTATTTGTACTTCATATCATAACATGTTATAATTCTATCTGCCTTCCAAGCTATATTCTGAGCTCCCAGCAGGCACAACTACTTGTTTGTTTGTATCTCTAGTGCCTCCCATAGTGTCTGCCCCAGAATATACATTCAATAAGTCGTTGCTGAAGTGTTAACACTATGCTGTAATTATATTTCTAGGTCTGTCTTCCTCATTAAGCCGTGAGCTTCTGGAGGGCCGATATTTCATTTGTCTCAGTATCTGCAGAATGTAGCAGGGGTTTGGCTTGGAGTAGGCACTCAGTGAATGTTGGTTAAATGAATGACTGGGGAGCAGGGGATTGGGGGAAGAAATGAATGAAGGAACAGATGGAGGCTGATGATTAAGACAGTGTCTTACAGGCCCACTATTAGTGAGGTCACCATCAGCTTGAAATTAATTTGGATATATGGTAGGAATTTGGGGTAAGAGATAGTTGCATTTCCTGAGGCCTTATCCTCCTTAACCTTGTAGAATTTAACACTGTTGACCACTCTTCCCTTGGCATTATTTCCCTCTTTGGCCTCTGTAAGACAAAACTATTTTGGGTTTCCTTGTGTTTTCTGACTCTTTTTTTTTTTTTTTTTTTAAAGATGGGGTCTCACTCCTCTCCTCCAGGTTGGAGTGCAGTGGCACGATCACAGCTCACTATAGCCTTAACTTCCTGGGCTCAGGTGATTCTCCCACCTCAGCCTCCTAATTAGCTGGGACTACAAGCGTGTGCCACCATGCCTGGCTAATTTTTGTATTTTTTGTAGAGATAGGGTTTCAGCCACAGTGCCCAGGCTGATCTCGAACTCCTGGGCTTAAGCAATCCACCCACTTCAGCCTCTGAAAGTGCTGGGAATACAGGCACGAACCACCATACCCACCCAAGTCTTTTTTTTCCTCCTGCTTCCTCACCACTACCTCTTCCATTTCCCCCATACCACCACTAGCACCCCAGTGTGATATAAATATTCTCTAGGGCTTGGTCCTGGCCCTGCCCTCTCTTTTTCTGGTGAAAATTAATCTAATCCCAAGGCTTTGCTCTTTAGAGGCATCTGTATAGATGACTCCCAAATCTCTCTCCAGCTCTGACATTTCTTCTGAGCTCCAAGTCTGAGTCTTCAGCCTCCTGCTGCATATCTAAACCTGGTTCTTTGGCTGACTTCCCAAACTTCATGTCTCAAAATCCTCATCTTTTTTCCCCAAACTGACTTCTCTTCCCATCTTCTCTCTTTTTATTAGCAGTAATACCTTTCAATTTTTCAATTCTTCTATCTTCTCATATAATGGTAACACCTATATATTCCTTATACAATTCATAAGGAATATATATATATGAATTATATATAATGAATTATTAATTGTGATAATGGTAGCGTCATTTTATGTATATATCATAACTAGTAGTACTAATTATGATATATATTATTAATGTAATAATGGCAGAGTAGTTATATATAGTAGTTGTATATTATAACTATAGTTATAATATATGGTTGTATATTATAACTAGTTATATATTATCTAATATATAATATCTAGTTATATATTATCTAATATATAATATCTAGTTATATATTATAACTATAGTTATATATAATAACTGTTAAGTTAAATCTTTTAAGTTGGCTTCTGTTTTCTTTTGTCATGATAGCTTCCTTGATTTTTGGTTATATAAGATGCTTCAGGCTCATCTTATATAATTCCAAACCCAAACTAGGGGTCAACCATTTATCCAAAGAGCTCTAGCTCCCGTTAATGGGAAATGGTATTTAGAGAGCACAGTCTGAGGGCTGGGTTTCCTCATAGCTACTAGATTGTCATGTATTTACTTTTTAGTGAAAGAGCTAGGAGATAACGTATTTTTTAAACAGTAGAAGTGATGAGTTTATACTGATATTTCAAAGTTAAATTTAAGAGGATAGGGGTTTTACTTGTCTTTTGTGTTTTTAACTGTATCTCTTCTCTCTTACTCTAAAAGTCTTGGTTCCTAATGACATCAACATAATTACTTGAGTTACCCTACATGATATTTGTAACAATTTAAAAATAACAATTCAAGTGTTACTGCTAAGACTATGAAATGCAGTTTAAGACTGCTTTGCTATTTTGTTGTTCTTAAAGTAAAGTCCTGTTATGGAGGTAGTCAAAGTATTATATTTTAATGTTGCTTGAACTAATTTCCTTCCCTGTGGAGTTATGTTTCCAACTTGATACGCAGTTTAATTCCTTTGCTTCATTTTTTTCCCTCAGTTTTAGGGATTGTTTTCCTTTCTCTTTTAAATTTATCTTTACATTGATTATATGTTCCAAAGTTGGAATCCTATGAGAGCAGATATTCTTGAAGTCTTGTTTCCATTCTGCTCACCATTCTTTTTCCTTCTTCCCTCTTTAGTAATCATTTTTATTAGGTTTTGTTTTATAGATCTATTATGTGTTTGAATATTAAACAAATGAGAGTTAGTAGTTGTATTCCACCCATATTTCTTACACAAAATGTATCATGTGCTATAAACACTGCCCCGCTTCTTTGTTTTTTCCACTTAACAACATATCCTACAGATTTTCGTATGTCATTGTATGGAGCTCTTCCTCGTGCCTTTTTTATAACTGCATCCTATGCCAGCCTGAAGAGAAATCATAGCTTGTTCAACCAGGGAGTCCCTGTGGACAGATATTTGGGTTGGTTCTAATCTTTTGCTATTACAAAGAATGCTACCATCAGTAATGGAGGTGCCTGTCTCCTGGTTCTCCTGGCTCCAAGCCTGTTTTGCCTTCTGCCTCCTTTTGTACACCTAATCACTTCAGAACCCAGCAGTTCTTCCTTTGTCCTCTTCTCTGTTTCTGCTTTTCCATCCATGCTGCTCTCAACCAATTTCATATGTGTTGTCTTTGCCTGAATCATAGCAGTAGCAGTGAAATCCCTGCTTATCTTTCTCCCCAGTCCCAGTATGTGTTGAATATCATGGCCAGATTCATCTCCTGAAATATTATTTGCACTATGATCTCGTCTCGCCCTACTCGAAAATCTTCAATAATAGCATAAAATCCAAATTCCTTAATTTGGAATAGAAGGGCCTCCATGAACTAATCCAAATCTCCTTTCCCAATACCTATTCCCTCTGCTTTGGTCTGTAGATACATTACTCAGCATATGTGATTTCCCAAACTTCATGTTAATTATTGCCTTTATACCTTATCTGTTCTCTAAACCTCCAATTAAATTCTAGAGCCTCATATACTCTTCCAGAATCCCAGGCGTTCTCCCCTGAACTCTTACTCTGTGTGATACCAGTTTCAAACTCAGCAAAGATTTAGCCTCTAGCCAAATGGAAAATCTTATTGAATCTCTCTGGTCACTACTGTGAGATCTAAGAAATCTATTGATACATTCATCAAGTATTAAATGAACACCACAACAGCATCCAAAGGTGAGGCAAGTGGGCCTTTTGATTGCTTAGGGCTCCTTCTGGTAGTGAGCAAGAAGGATGTGGGCGTCTGTCTGCCTGGAGGCACGGATAGGAAGATATTCCAGGGTGGCAATACTTGACTGAGAGACATAGTAGTAGACTGTGTGTCTCTTACAAAGGATAATTTCTTTCCAGTTCAAGAAGAATAAATTGGACCCTTGTCTGGGGAAAGGGGCTCATCCTCTGGGCAGGAGTCACAAGGTTGCAAATCCTGGGAGTTTCTACCTTTCACCCATCAAGACAAAATGTGGCAGTATGTTCTGTGAGGGCTTGAAACTCATGCAAACCTGACATTGTCCTGGCCACCAGCCATGTGCATGGTGGTTGGCAAATCACACATTACTGAACACTGCATTTTATACTGCTTTCTTTGTGCACTTTTGTTGTTTGGACTGCATTAGCCTTAGTTTCTTACAGTTCCTTTTTAAACTTCACCATCTGGGGCTAGAACTATTTTTGGTTTATTTATTTACAATTTAACCTCCTCCTCCCTTTATTTCCAAAAGGATTTGCAGAAACTTACCAGTTTAAGTATCATGTAAAGTAAGACATAGGGAAGAATTGCATGTTTCAAGAAGGAGTAGATATTACCAGATCCTTCATGATCAGAACACTATGCATGTTGAGCACTGACTTTGACTGAATTTTTTTGCAGATAAGGGTGAGAGTTACAGAGGCATAAATAACTTGAGAACCAGAAGAGGGATATATTCCTCTTTAAATGTCAACTTCTCCCTGACACAAAACTCAAATATGGATTTGTCACAGGAATGTTGAATAAACATATTAGGTAACATAGTGATTCATGTCTTTAATTTTTACAAACAACACAGAAATACCAGTCAAATCAACACTGCTTATGTGAACTGAAGTAGGATTTTGTTTTCATTCTTATTATTGTATGTATGCACAGCTAATTGAAGGGTAAGCTGACACAACCACTTTGGAAAGCTGTTTAGCAGTATCTACTAAAGCTAAGTAAATACCTACCCTGTGACCCAGAAATTCCACTGCCTGTGTTCAGCAGAAGACATACGCAAGAATGTCCATTGAGCATTAATTTAGTACTGGTCAAGTAATGAAAATAACCAAAATGTTCATCAACAGTAAATATATAAATAAATTGCAATACATTTGTACAATAGACTACGCTGCAGTAATGAAAATGAACAAAGTATAACTACATGCAAGAACGTGAAAGGCTCTTGCAAACATACTGATTGAAATAAGTCAGACCCTAAATAATACATACTGTCTGATTCAATTTCTATAAAGATTAAAAAAACATATTAAACTAAACTGTGGTATTAGAAATCAGGATAGTAGTTCGTTTCCAAGGGGAGAGAAATGAAAATTATAGGTGCATAATGGGGCTTTTGGAGACTGGCAATGTTCTGTTTTGGGTCTGGGTAGTGGTTACTTGTGTGTATTCACTTTATGCTAACTCATTGAACCGTACAGATATGGACTGTGCACCTTTCTATATGTGTATAATGTTTCAACAAAAGTTTCAATAGTGATGCATGCACGTGTTAAAATTTCAAACTGTATTAAAGAGTGTGCAATTAAAAGGAAGTTATCTTCTCACTCTAAAGTCCTATTTCCTCTCTTCAGAGTCTATCATTACTACTAGTTTCTAGTGTATTCTTTTAGAAATGTGTTGTAAAAGAATAATGATGTATATGTCTCTACAGGTATATATTTATTCTTTTTGTAATTTACAAAAATGTAAACTCACTACATATGTTATTCTACTACATGCTTTCTTTTCATGTAACAGTATATCTTAGACATCTTTTCCTATTATTGCATGGAAGCTATCAACCTTATTGTTTGTAATGACTCCATAAATTATTCTACTGTGAAAACACACTATGTTTAACCAGTTCTCTGTTAGTGAACATTTAGTATTTTTCCAGTTTTTAAATATTACAGTGACATATTAAACATTAAACATATCTTTTGACACATGTCCTTGCACACATGTATGGGTACGGTGGACTTTAACACCTTTTTGCTAGATGATTTAGCACATAACATGAATATCCCATAGAGTCAAAACCACCCTTAAAACTTCCTCAGGAGGCCGGGCGTGATGGCTCACGCCTGTAATCCCAGCACTTTGGGAGGCCGAGGCGGGCGGATCATGAGGTCAGGAGATCGAGACCATCCTGGCCAA
>NW_012101801.1:235515-277085 GCF_000951045.1 Mandrillus leucophaeus
TAGCCGGGCATGGTGGTGGGCGCCTGTGGTCCCAGCTACTCAGGAAGCTGAGGCAGGAGAATGGCGTGAACCCAGGAGGCGGAGCTTGCAGTGAGCCAAGATCACGCCACTGCACTCCAGCCTGGGTGACAGAGTGAGACTCTGACTCAAAAAAACAAAACAAAAACAAAAAACAAACAAACAACAACAACAACAAAAACTTCCTCAGGAAGGCTGACATGCCATATCTTCATTATTCCAGCAGAGCCTATTTGCCCCCAGTGTTGGAGTAGATCACTGAGTCATTGGCTCAGCACCAGATGAAGAGGTTAGCTTGTGGTTATGAGCTATGTTGAATGAAATATGTGTGTCTTTAAACACCACAATCACTGTGAGATACTCACTGTATGAGAGACACACAGGGACTGAAACTTACCGATGGAGTAGAAGAGCCACAGCTTTTACCTTATGTTCTCTCTTAGGCACAGCAGGATCATTGAGCAAAATGGTGGGCACATCCTGCTATACCATTTCACTGGTTTTCTCCTCTCTCCCTCAACTCTCTCCTCTCTCTAACTTTCTGTCTCTGTCTCCCCACTCTCCTCTTTCTGCTCTCTCTGTATACCGAGTGTATATATTTGAATTTACATACTCACATATGCATGTGGTATGGTTCCACTATGTATCCACAGGATCAATTCCAAGAAGAGGAATTTTGGCACATATATGCATGCATGTATCATCAAATCATGTACGTGTGTGTTGTATAGATACATCTTTTTAATTATGAAACATTTCAAATATATATAAAAGCAGATAGAACTATATAATGAGCGCCCTATACCCATCACCCAGCCTCAACAATGATCAACACCCAGCCACTATTGTTTCATCTATACCCACATCTGCTTTACCTCTTTTTGTAATATCATGAAGCCATTCACAGACATCATGACACTTAATCTGTAAATAATTCAGTGTGTATTTCTAAAGGATTAAGATTCTTTTAAAAATATATCCACAATTCAAAAATTACATCTAAAAATGAACAAAACTGTGTTAAAATCTACAAATATCCAGTCAATGTTAAAGTTTCCAATTATCTTACAGTTGTCATAAATGGATATTCATTTGTTTGAATAAAACTCCAAATATGGGCTAGATACTATAATTGATTGATATGGCCTTTAACTTTCTTTTAATCTACAGATTCCCCTCCTTTTTTCTTTTTGCCGTTTATTTTTTATGTTTTATTTTTTGAGACGGAGTCTAGCTCTATCGCCTAGGCTGGAGTGCAGTGGTATGATCTCGGCTCGCTGCAAGCTGCGCCTCCTGGGTTCACACCATTCTCCTGCCTCAGCCTCCCGAGTAGCTTGGACTACAGACGCCCGCCACCACTCCCGGCTGGTTTTTTTTTTGTAATTTTAGTAGAGACGGGGTTTCACCGTGTTAGCCAGGATGGTCTCGATCTCCTGACCTCATGATCTGCCTGCCTCGGCCTCCCAAAGTGCTGGGATTACAGGCGTGAGCTACCGCACCTGGCCATTTGCCATTTATTTTTTGAAGAAAATGGGTAATTTTCCATGTAGCATTTCCTATACTGGATTTTATTCATTGCATTTTCGTTGTTAAGTTTAACATTCTCTGCAGTCTTCTGTGTTTTCTCTGAATTAATAGTTGGTTTCAGAGGCTTAAGTTTCTCTGCTTTTAGTTTTGTTTTTGGTCAACTGTATCATATATAGTTTGTGCTCTACATTTAGAGGCACATACTATCTGGTTGTCTCTGTTTTTGTGATGTTAGCAGCCACTGACAAACCTAGATTCATTCATTCATTAAGGGTTACAAAAATGGTGATGTTCGTGTTTTGTTATTCCTTCTTTATTTGTTAGCTGGAATATTTCTGCACATCTACTACTTGGTTATCCAGTGGTACAGTTTATATAAGAAGGCAGGATAAATGCCTAATTCCAAATAATGAGCTAGCTCACTGGCATCCACTAATATAATCAATGAGTGATTATTTTCAAAATATAATAATGAATTCATGGGTTTAAACATATTTTATGTGTTTTGATTCATTGTTCTTATATTGAGGCTCACATTGGCCCCTCTTTGGCCATAGGGAACCTCTTTAAATTGGCCCCTGAGTCCTTTTTACATGAATCTTGTGGGTTTTGAAAGCTTCCTTGCTAGGCATGATAAGATATTCTGGGATCATTATGTAAATTTCCTGCCCCAGATCTGTAGACCTATATTTTTAGATACCAACATGGTATAGTGAAAAGATCACAGTCTTTGGAGTCAGAGAAACTAGGATTGAGTCCTGGCCCTACCTCATGCTGCCTGTATGGCCATGGAAAAACTACTTAATATCTACCCACTTTAAGTTTCTTCATTTTTATACAAAGCGAGAGGTACTCAGAAATTCAGGTTCCCTCTCCATTTCCTGATCTCTTCTTACTCAAATGACAGCATCACATCTATTATTACTTAGGCTTCTGTGCTTACAGCATGGAATGTTCTCTTTCACATATGGTAGACACTCAATTCATACTTACAAATTGACCTTGAGGATAGATGCCATCAAATAGATGATGCCAACACGTGTTGAGCTCTGTGAAAGTAGGCACTATCTCAATGCAGCTTTTTTAAAAAAAATTCTTCTTTATTTTCAAAGTATCCATTACAAATATTAGTAAATAGAATCCTTATCATCTCTACCCCCTCCCAAGAATTGAGGTAGGATGGTGATGCCAGCTTTCAGTTATGTTAAAGGAGGAAATAAAAGAAGCATGAATAATTCAAAAGGATAATCCAAGGCAATGAGTCACCCCAAAGTCACTCGTTTCAGTTTGAAAGACATTATTTGATATATATAGCAGATTTCCCTTCTTAAATTAGCTTTACTTACACTACTATTAAAATGGCTTTTCATTCCTCGAGGTCACAGAAGTTAGAGAGGGTAATAAATCCAAAATGTGCTGAACAAGCCACAGAAGCCAACTCAGGATGAAGTGTTTACACTGGATATTCTGCCCTGACACTCAAGTGTTGCTATGATGCTGTCCTCAACTTAGGATCAGAATTACGAAATTGCCAGGCGACCTCAACGTTCCAGCCCTGGCAGCCAGGGGAGCAGCAGCTGTTGCAAAGAGCACAGCCTTTTGACAGCTAACTAAACGATACTGAATTAAGGTGGAAAGGGTGGTGAGAAAAAGAGTCATCTTAATTAAGCAGTATGCTGTGATGCTAAGCTGATGCCGTAAATTTTGGGGGAGCTCACTGGAGAATTCTTTTGCCTTGTGGCTACTTTCCTCAAAGTATCCAGTGAACCACATGACAGTATTCAATCAGAAGGAACTGACTAGGGAGAGCTGTTTGATCATCTCCTACAGGGCCTGTTTTTCAAGCTGTTGGTTTTGTCGTGGAATGGAGGCAGCTGGCTGAGGTGACTGACTAGAAAGCCCACTGAGTTTCCTGAAAGCTAAATTTTGGGGCTGTTTCCTCTCTTGTGCTGGCTACCCAGGATCCCTTTTCCCCTAAGCTCCCAGAGTAGACTCCTAACAAACACAAGGGCTTACTCTGTGCCAGAACTTTGAGGGGCTGTTTCCATGCATTCTCTCATTGAATCCTCATATCCAGAATGGCAAGGTATGTGTTAGATATCCATTTGTTAGACAAGAAATTGCAGGTTCAGAGAAACTCAATTGTATGTCCCCCTGCCCACCCCAGACAGAATCACTCAGCCAACAGATAGAAGAATTACAATTTAAACATGAGTATCTGACCCCAAAATGGGTGTTCTCTGAAGGATGCTGTGCTGCCATCCTTCAGCTTAGCTCCTCTCTCCTCACAGGTCTCACAGACACTTGTCTCCCTCCTTTGCTCTGGCTACTCTCATCCTAGGTTCCACTTCCTGATTGACCATACTTTCATTTTCGGGGACTTCATTGCCAATGAGCCCCTAATGGGAAGGGAGGGAAGAGCACACATACTAAATAGGGGAAGGTGACCAAGATTGTGGAGGCCTTGCACCATTTTCTTCCCATTTGCTCCCTGTTCATTCTCTTCTTAAGGCTGGATCTGAAAGTCTCCTAGCTCTGAAGTTAAAATTCTAGATCTGTGGTCTGCCAAGGACAAATGTATTTAAGGCCTGGTCAGTTAGGTCAACTATTAGAAGTAGACCTATCCCAGGAAATCTGTTATTCCTGGTTAATATAACTTTGAGTCCTTGCTAACTCCTTTCCTGCCCTCTTGTCATTTACTCTGGTGGCCCTCCAAGGAACAGTGAAGTGACCTCTGGGACTCATGGGTATAGTATGGTTGGGGCTACTAGCTGAACCCTGGACAGACTGCACCTGCATTGCTCTTACTAGCTTAGCCACACACCTCAGGATTCATGATGGAACAAAAAATATGTCTCCAAATGATATGTCTCCCTGTAAGGTTGTGGTCAAATGGAGAAGGAAAGAAAACTTGTGTATGAACTATTTAACCTGAGAAGTAACAAGCTAATCAGACCCATGGAAACATTATGTCAACATCAAGAAACTGTCAGGAGTAGATATTATTTAAGCACATGCTCATTATATTTAGCATTTGTATTGTTTGCTTTACTTTGTGGGTAAGCATTGCAGATATATGAGAAAAATGAGAGGAAGTTTTCATTTCCTACTGAAGTTTTACTTTGTCTCAAAAGATTGTTTTCATCACAGGGCACCTTAAAAATGGGTAATAACCATTATTAAATAGAATAAATTTTTTGAAAGAAGAAAAGAGTCCAATTCAAAAACATTTTATTTGGAAATATCATTAAACATTATATTTTTAAAATATTCATTCTCCTCCTTTCACACTGCTTGTTCATGCCTGCTTTCTGTCGATACTCAAGTTATAATAAATCATACTCTCCTAACAGAATTATTATTATTCTGTCATTTTTTCTAAGTATTTTAGATCACAACACTTTGCTCCTGTGTGTGTGCGTGCATGTGCATTAGCATAATGACCAACTATTTTGAAATTAGATTTAATTCATTGTCTTTGAAACCTGAAAGCTCTGCAGCTCTGGATGTTTCTGTAGAAAACCTCCTCCCCTCCTTACGAGAAGGGCAAAATGAAATGTCAGAGAGATGACTATTCATCTTTCCATTTATGGGCTTATTGTCTTTGACATTCTTTACACTACTTCATCAACCTCTGCTTAGGCCAACCTAACACAAAGTACAAATAGACCATATTGCTATCACTACTGTTTCTTTATTTTAGAAGATCTCACCATTATTACCTCCTCTCCACTAGTATTGTCCAGCTGGAAACATGCGCATATCATCTATTAACTGTACTACATGAGACGCATTTTAGGTGACTGTCCCTGAGCTACCAAAGATTGCCGTTTTCTCTTTTTTGATATGGTGTCTCACTGTGTTACTCAGGCTGGTCTCAAACTCCTGGGCTAAAGTGGTCCTCCTGCCTCAGCCTTCTGAGTAGCTGGGATTACAGGCAGCTACCACCGAGTCCAGCTCAGATCTCCTTTTTTCACTAGTAAAGATCTAGAGCAGGCATCAGCAAACTTTGGCCCACAGGTCAAATCCACTACCTGTTTTTGTAGGGTTATTGGCAAACAATAAACATCCATTTGTTTACATATTTCTATGAATGTTTTTGTGCTGTGACAGCAGAATTGAGTAGATGTCACTACTTTGCTTTTGTGCTTGCTTCTGTGCTACGACAGCAGAGCTGAGTAGTCACTACATTGGAGAGAGAGAACGCTTGTCTCGCAAACACTGAAATATTTACTATCTGGCTCTTCACAGAAAATGTTTGCCCACCCCTGCTGTAGAGAACAGATGTCCAGCATAACATGTACCCAACACATCTCAGAATGTGTTTGCAGGTGTTTTAGAGGTGAAGGTGAAAGACCATCAGGAAGATGTAGCAAGAGCTTCCACCTGGGAAGCAGAAAAGGGATTCCAGTCCCTTTTCTACCATTATTTGCATCAATTTGGGCAGATCCTGTTTCTTCCCTAGCCCAAGTTTGCTCAAACGGTCAAATGAAAGAATTGAATGAGATAATCTATGGGGGCGCTTCCAACTTGGAGATTCTGTGATTCCAGTGTTTAGTCTAATGAGATTTGTTACAGTCACAGATGTATACCTACAGTTGAAACTACAAGATGCTCAAAATTTTAAAACCTTTTTATTTTGAGATAATTTTAGATTTATGAAAAAGTTGCAAAAACACCCCAGAGAACTAACTGTGGTACACCCATAAGCCAGCTTACCCAAAGTCAACATCTGCATAACCATGGTACAGTCCTCAAAATTAAGAAATTAACCTTGGTGCAATACTATTAACTAAACTATAGACTTTATTTGGATTTTACTAGTTTTTCCACTAATGTCTTTTTTCCATTTCAGATCCAATCCAGCATATCCCTTTGCATTTAGTCATCATATCTCCTTAAGTATCCTCCAATCTATGATACTTGATCAAAACAGCACCAATCAGTTATTTTGTAGGATGTGCCTCAAATTTGATTTGGTCTGATTTTTTTCTCGTGATTAGATTGAAGTTATACATTATTGGGAAGGCTACCACAGAGGTGATGTGCCTTTCTCAGTCTGTTGTATCAGGGGATACATGATATTCATATGTATTACTGGATATGTTAACCTTAATCACCTGGCTAAAGTGATTTCTACTGGGATTCCCTACCACCAAGTTATAATTTCCTCTTCCCCACCTTGTTAGTTACTAAATATTTTAGGAAAAATACTTTGAGAATATGCAGACATCCTATTCTGCTTAAACTTTTGCTCACTCATGATCACATCCATTGATAGATTCCTCCTGTGGCATTTATCACTGTGGTGTTCTAATGGTGATATTGCTTCCTTCATCCCTCCTACATCTATTTAATTGGAATTTTTCTCTCTCATTCACTTATTCATTTATTTCTTTATATCAGAATGAATTCATAAGTTTTATTTTATGCTTTAAAGTATAGTCTAATACTCTCAATATTTATTGCTCATTGCTCAAATTGCTGCAACTTTGACCATTGGGAACTTTTCCAGGTTGGCTCCTGTGTCCTTTCAATATGCCCCTATTATTATTTTTTTTAAGGCTGCCTAACTTTTATTTAAAAGGGGGTGTGTTTCTGGGTTGCTACAATATTGAAAGTTTGGTTTTCAGCCAAGGGCAATTTTGCCTCATCTCTCAGGGTAAATTTAGCAATAAGTGGAGATATTTTTGGTTGTCATAACTGCCAAACATCCTACAGTGGATAGTACAGCCTCCCACAGCGAAGAATTTTCCTGTCCAAAATGTCAGTAGTGCTGAGGTTGAGAAACTCTGGTCTAGAGCATTATTTTCTTGACGCTCAGATGTATGGCACCAAAACCAAATATTGTGAGGAACAAAAAAAAATGCTTTTTAAAGGTATATTTTTAAAGTATTAAACATTTTGTGCTTGGAAGAATATTTAAAGAGTAATATAATAGGAGACTTTCTCTTCCGTCCATGATAGAATATCAGGGACTAATTACCTTCCATCTTAAACAACTAGAAAACCAGAGAGAAGATGTGAAATAATGGCTTTTAGACATTGGACAACAGGCAGTACAAAAGTACAAGATAGTGATTCCTGACAGAGAGAATACAAGTAAGGTGAGTCCTATGATTTTCATAGCTTATTCCCTGGAGTAATTTTCTAGGCTGCAGCAGAGAAAGGGAGGACTGAAACCAATCCTAGAGGTCTTGATCAGTAAGGCAGACAAAGATTAGAGTGCAGGGAGACCACGAAGGCTGGAAATGGCAAGAAGCAAGATTTGTACAGAGAAAGCTCCAGAGATGTGCAGAGGGTCCTCTCTAGTCTTTGGCTGAATTCTGACCTGCAGCACATGTATGAGAAAAAAAGAAATCTACCCTTGGGCAGTGAAAGACCATGAGAAAACAATAGACTGAAAAATTAACAGAGCTCACACAGGTCTGGGAATAGACCTGTAATACCTAGAGTATGAACTACAATGTTCCAAAGGATATTGTCTTAGTAGTAGGGCTTAGCTATTTCTAGACTAAAGGCTGCTATGGACCTGCCTGAACAAAGCTTAAAAGTAAACCTTGAAATAATCAGATTCCATATAACTTGACTGCGTCCCAGAACAAATTTAAAGGAATGCAACAAAATCCGCCACCCAACCATGTAAAATCCACTTTGTACAGCATCCAATAAAACATTATTGGCCGTGCAAAAAAAAAAAAAAACTGTGGAATATGATTCTTAACCAGTATAGATGATAATCAATAAAAATAGACTTTGAAATGACAGAGATGATGGCATTAGCAGACAAAAAAGTTAAAACAGCTTTTATAAATATGCTCTATATGATTATGAAGGTGGAGAAAACGTGGATATGACTAAGAGAAAAATGGAAGATATAAAAAAGGCCAAAATCAAACTAGTAGAGATGACAAATACAATATATGAAATGAAAAATGTAGTGGATGGGATTAACAGTGTAGAAACTGCAGCAGATTAGTCAACTTGAAGTCATAGCAACAAAAATTACTCAAAATGATGAACAGACAGAAAAGACTGAAAAAAAAGAACATAACATGAGTGATGTGGGACAACATAAAGGGATCTAGCGTGCATAATTGGAGTAGCAGGAGGGCGAGAGGGCAGAAAAATATTTGAAAAGTAAGTCTGGGAAATGTTTAAATTTTATGAAAACTGAATATTCGTTTATCCAATAATCTCACCAAACTCCAACAAAATGAATGCAAAGAAAGCTACATCATGACATATCATAATCAAATTATTGAAAAATAATTGTTGATAAAGGAAAATATTAAAAGCAACCAGAGGAAAAGAGACATGGCACAATGAGTAATAAAGATAAGAATTACATCAGACTTCTTGCCAGAAACCATGCAAGCTAGAAGACAATGCAGCAACATCATAAATGTACTGAAGGAAAAAACTGTCATCAAAAATCTAAACCCAATGAAAACATTTTCAAAAACGAAGAGGAAATAAACACTTTCAGACAAAAACTGAGAGAATCATCATGAACAGATAATGCACTACAATACTAAAGGAAGTTCTTCAGACAAAATGAAAAGGATAATAAATGAAAATTTGGATCAAATAAAAGTTTGAGTCCTGGGACTGGTAAACATGTGAGAATATTTAAAGATATTTAAAAATTATTTGCATATTCCCATCAAATGAAAATTAATTGTTTAAATGAAAAATAATAACACTGTATTGTGATGTAATATGTTTCCACATTTTATAAATGTAGAAATAAAATGTATGACAACAATAACATAAAGGACAGAAGGGGAAATGGAAGTATAATGTTGTAAATTCTTATACATGAAGTGGTATAATATTGCTTGAAGGTAGATTGTGCTAAGGTAAACATTTCAATGTAAATTGTAGAGCAAGAAATAAAAATAAAACAGAGAGCTTATGAAGCCAATACTGGATATAAAAGGGAATAATAAAAACAATTAAAACAGAAGTCCTGGAAAGAGAGAGCAAGGAACACCACCAGATTGGGTAAATAGAAATTAGATAGCAAGGTTGTAGACTTAGGTCCAACAAAATGAATAATTTAATTAAATGTAAAAACTTGAACAATTAAATTAAAGATCTGAATCCAATTAAAAGATAAAGACTGTCAGTTTGGTGAAAAAGGCATGACCCAACTATATGTCTATAATAAACCCACTTTAGATATAAATATACACATAGCTTAAAATGGATGGGAAAAGATATAGCAAGCAAATACTAACGAAAACAAAGCTGGACTGGCTATATTAATATTAGGCAAAGTAGATTTTGGTACAATGAATATTACTAGGGATAAAGAGAAATAGTTCATAATGATAAAACAATTAGTTCATCAAAAGGGCATAACAGCCCTAAATGTGTCTGGACCTAATAGCAGAGCTTCAAAGATGTAAAGCAAAAACTGATAGAACTGTAAGGAAAAATAGTCAAGTCTGTAATTATAGTTAGGGACTTCGACATTCCTGTCTCATTTATTGATGGAACAAATAGAAAGTAAATCAGTTAGGATAAAGAAAAATTAAATTACAGTATCAACCAAATTGATCTAATTGACTTTTATAGGACATTATACCCAATGAGAGCAGAATATACATTATTTTCAGGTGCACACAGAACATTCTCTAAAAAAGATCATATTCTGGACTCTAAAAAAGCCTCCATAAATTTAACAGATTTTAAATAATACAAAGGATGTTCTCTAATCACCAAGCAACCAAACAAGCCATCAGTAACAAATAGATACGTGAAAAATTCTCAATACATGTTTTTAACCGCTTTTAAAAAATATAATTCGCATGCCATACAATTCACTCATTTAAAATGTACAGTTTGATGGTTTTTAGCCCAGTGTTTTCACAGATATGTGCAACCATCACCCCCGTATCCTTTAGTTATCACACTTTCATCTCTCCACCCCACTCAGAGCAACCATTTTCTGCTTGTAGATTTCCCTATTGTGGACTTCCATATGAATGAAACCATATGGTATGTAGTCTTTTGTGACTGGATTCTTTTACTTAGTGTAATGTTTTCAAGGCTATTTCATGTTGCAACATATATCAATACTTCATTTTTTGTGTGTGAATAACATTCCATAATATAGATACACCACATTTTGCTTATCCACTCATCTATTGATGGTAATTTGGGTTGTTTCCACTTTTTGACTATGATAGATAATGCTGGTATAAAACTTTGTATGCAGGTTTCTGTGTGGGCATATATTCTCATTTTTCTTGGGAATTAACTGGACCATTTTATAACTGTGTTTATTTTTTTTTAGGAACTCTCAAAAGGTGGTGTTCCAAAGTGGTTGCAGCATCTTCCATTCCCACTAACACTGTATAGGGGTTCTGATTTCTCTGCATATTCCCCAACACATGCTGTTATCTGACTTTTTTATTCTAGCCATTTTGGTGGATGTGAAGTGATATCTCATTGTGGGTTTGATTTCTATTTCTCTGATGACTAGTGATGTTGAACATATATTCATATGCTTATTGGCCATTTGGATATCTTATCTGGAGAAATACTTGTTTAGATCCTGTGCCCCTTTATAATAGGGTTATTTATATTTGTATTGTTGGGTTGTAAGAGTTCTTTATATGTTCTAAATACAAGTCCCTTATCAGATATATAATTTGCAAATATCTTGTCCCATTATGTGGGCTGTCTTTCCACTTTCTTGATGGTGTCAATATATAAATATTAGACCACACATTCCTAGAAAACCCATGGGTAAAAAACAAATTTCAAGAGAAGTTAGAAAATGTTTTAAACTAAATGAAAATAAAAACACAATATGACAAAATTTGTGGAGTGCAGCTAAAACAGGGCTTATAAAGAAAAATTTTGAATTCAATGCTAATTTAGAAAAGAAGAAACATCTGAAAGGAACTATCTAAATTTCCACTTTAAGCAACTCTAATAGGCATTGTCAGATTGGTCTCCAAAACAGTTATGGTAGTTTATGCTTCCAGCAGCACTGCTTGTTCACATTATGAGCAACACACCTGATACTGTTAGACTTTAATATTTTGCCAAATAGATGGGTGTGAAATATATCCTCTTGCTTTAGTTTTTATTTCCCTGATTACTAGGGAGTTGTTTCATCTTTTCTCTCATGAAAAGAATGGTTTTTTTTGAGGGATCTCTTAAGCCTCCTGAAAGTCGTCTCACCTCCATGGATCTAACTTAACAAAGGTCATATATAATAATCCTGATGATGAAGTACCTTGAACTTCATGCCTGTATATAGAATTTAGACTGTTATGTTCCATAATTTTCAATTGTTCGTATAAGATCGACCCAGTGGCGTTTGTCTACTATGTTCTTTTGTGTTTTTATTGCCATATCAACTTGTTTGCTCTGGTTCCTAAGCATGCCAGGACTTGTCACAAAAACCCATGCTACAGAAGAATAATAAAGGCCTAAAGAGTTTCATTTCTTTGTATATATACCACATCCTCTGACTTTAGTGGGAAAATCACGGGAATTAATGCAGTTTGTCTAGATTGAAAGGGAACATTTATAAGGGTCTTGATAACCATAGAATGACAACTATGTTGTAAGTTTCTCTTTTATTTTGCTTTTCCCATTTTCA
This sequence comes from Mandrillus leucophaeus, assembly GCF_000951045.1. NCBI lineage: Eukaryota > Metazoa > Chordata > Mammalia > Primates > Cercopithecidae > Mandrillus > Mandrillus leucophaeus. Next base: position 247,685 of record NW_012101801.1, read on the forward strand.
TATTGTTCTGGAGCTGTCGTTTAGATATATACAGTATATCATGGAAGACCATGACTACATGATGCCTGTATATGAATATTCCTAAGTATTTAGATACATGACCAAATTTTTCTGTGCTCATTTAGATGTATCAGTGCGGACTTTTAGCCAAGATTTCATAGTCTACTATTCCATTTGTCTCTGTTATGGAACAGAAACTTTTCAGCTCTGTACTGCTTCCCTCCATACCTGGACACCTAGGATGATTTTTAAAAATTAATAAGTTTTATTTTTTAGAGTAGTTTTAGGTTTACATAAAAATAGAGCAGAAAGAACAGAGGGTTCTCATACACTCCCTCTGTTTCCCCTGTTATTAACATCTTGGACTGGTGTAGTATATTTATTACAATTGGTGAGCTAATATTGGTACATTATCATTAGCTCAAGTCTATAGTTTAAGATTCACCTTTTGAATTTTGACAAATACATCATGTCACGTATCCACCATTACAAAATCATACAGAATTGCTTTACCGCCCTAAGTATCCCCTCTGCTGCACTCCTCCAAAACTTCCTCCTCCCCTCAAACTCCTGCCAACCACTGATTTTTTTTCTTACAGACATAGTTTGACTTCCTCTCTTTCTGTTTGAATGCCTTTTTAAAGAATCTTACTTTAAGTTTTGGATACATGTGCAGAACATGCAGGTTTATTACATAGGTATACATGTGCCATGGTGGTTTGCTGCACCCATCAACCCCTCATCTAGGTTTTAAGCCCTGCATGCATTAGGTATTTGTCCTAATGCTCTCCCTCCCCTAGGACCCCACCCCCGCAACAGGCCCTGGTGTGTGATGTTCCCCTACCTGTGTCCATGTGTTCTCATTGTTCAGTTCCCACTTATGAATGAGAACATGCAGTGTTTGGTTTTCTGTTCCTGTGTGTGTTTGCTGAGGATGACGGTTTCCAGCTTCATCCATGTCCCTGCAAAGGACATGAACTCATCCTTTTTTATGGCTACATACTATTCCATGGTGTATATGTGCCACATTTTCTTTATCCAGGCTATCATTGATGGACATTTGGGTTGGTTCCAAGGCTTTGCTATTGTAAATAGTGCTGCAATAAACATACGTGTGCATGTATCTTTATAGCAGAATGATTTATAATCCTTTGGGTCTATTCTCAGTAATGGGATTGCTGGGTCAAGTGGTATTTCTGGTTCTAGATCCTTGAGGAATCACCACACTGTCTTCCACAATGGTTGAACTAATTTACACTCCCACCAACAGTGTAAAAGCGTTCCGATTTCTCCACAGCCTCTCTAGCATCTGTTGTTTCCTGACTTTATAATGATCACCATTCTAACTGGCATGAGATGGTATCTCATTGAACAACTGATATTTTTTCATCTCCATAATTTGTCATTTCCATAATGTCTTATACATTATAGAACAATACAATATGTAGTCTTTTTAGGCTGGCTTTTTTCAGTTAGTAATATGCACTTAAGGTTCCTCCATGTTTTTTCATGGCTTGATGGCTCACTTATTTTTTATCATTGAATAGTATTCTATTATATGGATGTACCACTTAGGCCTGTTCTTAACCTGTTGCGCTTTGATAGATCATTTAACTGTGATGACAGACAACTCCCAATTCTAAATCACAAAGCCTTTCATGTTCAACCGTAGTCAAGTGTCTATTTGAACAACCACTTCATTTAGCCTCATTTATTGGCTAATGTAAACAATTGATCATTTGGGTAAGAAAAGAAATTAGCTAAATTAATGGTCACTAATTCTAATATCGAATTCCATCAAAATGGTCAAACTGGTTGAATGTATGGGCCTAGTCTGAGAGACAGACAGCATGGTCTAGTGGAAAGAGCCCTGGCCCAGGAGTCAAGAGCTCTACATTATACTCACAGCTCTTCCACTAACCTGCCTAGCTACCCTCCTCTGTGGACCCTGGTCTTTGAAGGCTTCGCCTGCTCTGCTGAGCACACATTCCATAAGAACTATAAGTCTTCCTTTATTGGTCAGCTCTCCTATCTGTAACATTGGGATGCCATTTATATGCCAGAGCATATATACTAGGATGGCAGGACCATGCATTCACAGACATGGGACTTAGCTTCTTGCCAGGGGATGGAACTCATGTTGCATGTCCCTGAGGGCTTTGCAGAACAACTTCGGAGAGAAGCTCATGATACTGACTCGTCCTAAGGCCTGTTGGAGGTAGGCAAAGAGTGACTCTCTGAAAGCAGGATTTTCCTTGACGCTGAAAAGGCCCTTTTTCTCTTGTAGTGTTAGTAAGCCAAAATTGATCCAAAGCCATTGGGGATTAATGCTGCTAGATGGAGCTGTTTTCTTTAGATGAACTCTCCTCCCCTTCTTGACAATGTAAGTCCCAATGAACTACTGCACTTCCTAAGTTTAAATTCCTCTTTGCTATCGGGAACCAACTTCCATGAATGCTTCTAAAGTTTTAGATTTAAATATTGGCTGCTTTTCACAATGAAGTCTCCCCACCTTTCATTCCTTTTGTCTTTTGTGAGGCAGAGAGTCTTTCTGCAGTGTTAAAACAAAAGCTTAACATTCGTTCCTTCTTTTGCAAATTAATATATTTTTTCCTGAGAGACTCTTCCACTACATGCAGGGCCCTGACTCTGGGCTAGGCTTGGCAGTGGGCTTTGTGGAGAGAAGTAGAAGTTCCTCTGACTTTGGAGAGCACACAATCTGGGAAGGAGACTGACAAATGTATACAGCAGGCAGAGCCAGACAGTTTGGGATTTTGGCTAGGAGGCCCATCATATCCCCAGCTGCCCAGCTAAAAACTTCCCACTCTCCCTCAGCTGTCATTCATCATTGGACCTCCGAGGTTAAGACCACTCATCTCACATGGGTGCCAGCAGAAGCTCCATCCCGTGTTTCCCTTGCTCCAGGCTGTCTCCTCCACTGCCTGTGATTTAAAGGCTGTTCTTCCCACTGCAAAGTCATGCCTCCTACCCACAAAGCCTGGATCTGTACTGACTTTGGAATGAAATCCCAACCCCTAGGCCTAGTGTTCAGCACTCATTACGCTCTGGCATTCTATCTCCTGGTTACCTCTCCAGATGACTGGGCCACCACCTTCCACAGCTCCTGATGCTTCAGCTATACCAGACCTCCTTCTGTTCCCTGAACATCTCATTTACCTGTACATTGCTTTACTTTGTTTATACCTGGAGTTCTCCTCTCTTCCCCTACTGTCTTTTTCTTTTCATTCTTCAAGCTGCAGTTCCAACATCACTGCTTTGTGAAGCCTTCTCTAATCTCTGGAGAGTTAGTTTCCTTTCACATAATGACAGAGTGATGTCAGACCCTTGTTCTGAGGGCCTTTGCCCCATGCTGTTTGGTGAAGAGAACTGGAACTAAGCATTTTCCAGAGTGACCTAAAGTCTCTAGGAACATGTGCTACCTAGGATCTCTGCTGACTCCTTGTTCGCAACTATCCCTGCAGGCAGCTGCAGCTGCTCACATGCTCTGGCAGGAGCACAACCATCTTTTGTAAGGAAGGATGTCCTCTTTGACTGGCAGAAAGCCTAGGGAGGGAGGCGCCAGCAAGCAAGCCTCCTCAGACCTATCCAGAGACGAATGGGGCGGAGATGGCCTCCCAGCCTAATATTCTCTCCGCATCCACCCTGGGAAAGGCCGCCACATACAGCAGCTCTTGACTGATCATCCACTGAGTTGGTGCTGGGCTACACTCCGCAAGGCATTTATGGCCCAATGGGGAACATAGATCTCTGTATATTGGTGTATTCATTTGCTCAGGCTGCCATAATAAAGTACCACAGTCTGGGCGGCCTGAACACCACATACGGATTTTCTCCCAGTTCCAGAGGCTAGAAGTCTGAGATCAAGGTTTCACCAAGGTTGGTTCCTTCAGAGTGCTGTGAGGGAAGGATGTGTTTCAGGCCTCTCTTCTTGGCTTGTAGATGGTCGTCTTCTCCTTGTGTCTCTTCACATCATCTTCCCTCTGTGTGTGTCTCTGTGTCTTCATTTCCCCCTTTTATAAGAACACCAGTCATAATGGATTAAGGCCCACCCTAGTGGCCCTATTTTAACTTAATTACCTCTTTGCAGATCCTCTGTCCAAATACAGGACTTCGACATATAAACATTAGGGAGGCCACAATTCATCCCATAACAATGGGTAATGAAAATTTAGGATAATAAGGGCCATAATGGGGGAGGGTCTGCACAGAATATTGTTGGGACACAGAACAGGCTGCCCTATTCTGGCATAGGCTCTCTCGACTACACCACACATTGCCAGTTAGGATTACCAAGTCCTGCCTTTAATTGAGCAGAGTACTTGTAAGAGGCACAGATAGGCTTAAGCCCTGCTGGCCCAGGTCCCCATTGGGAGGAGAAGAGATCTCCATGAGCCTCTTCTGACTTCTCCCTTTCCCTGCCTAGCCTGAAAAATTGAAGGAACATAAGCTGAGGGTACAGAGAGATATGAATTCAAATTTTAGTTAGCCTACTTACTATTTTTTTAATATTATGAACAGACAAATCATATCCCTGCATGAGCCTCAATTCCCTCTTCCATAAAATGGGATAATTCTTTTCAGGTATGATTATGAAAATAAAATTAGGATATTTGGTGAAAGGCAATGGGTCCAGCCTAGCCTGGAGTGTCTTGATCTCTGTCCTGGCATAGCCTGGTATGGAGGCTGACGTGGGACCACACCCAAGCCAATGAGGGTCAACTGCATGAAGCATGAGTTGATGGATGAATAGATGGATGAGAGAGAGCAGTGCTCTCCCACTGCAAGTCCTTCTGCCAGTTGTGCCCACGAATTCAGGTTGGGGGTCTGTGTGTCCTTTTTACACCACAGCTAAAGGGAAAAATGATTTCCTACCTTTATGGAGGGGATGGGAGAAGAAAATAGGGGATTGGGAAAGATGGGTAAAAGGCCCAGGAAATATCATCGATCTGCTTCTCATGTACCCATGTGGAATGTCACAAGCAGGGTCAGGCTGCAGAGCTGAGTGTTGGGCCAGGGCTGGGGGATGTGGAAGCAGAGGGATGGGACTGGGAGCCTAAAGTTCAGACTGCTGAGGGCCAGGAAGTAAGGGCAAGCAGCAAGCATGGGTTTGTGGGAAGAAAGGACTGTTTTCCCCCAACTGTCTCCACCTTATAGCCTAGCATGGAGTACCTAGATGGCCGATGCCAAGAGGCTGAAGGTTGTGCCAACAGCCACACTTCCCTCTGACTTGCTTTCTGAAAGGCAAGAAAGGTCTTTTAGGCCTGTGTTATGCTGTCATCAGATACTCTCATTTCATGGTCACAAACACTATATCTGATAAATAAGTACTCCAGGAAGCAGTAGAGCTTGGATTTGAACCCATGTATCTCTGATCCTAGAGCCTGCCTGCTGTCCACTAGGGTATACTGTCTATAATGAAGAAAGAATGGGATAAGAAGTGAGAAGACCCGGGTTTGAGGCCTAGCTCTGTCACATGCTGGCTGTGTGACCATAGGAAGTTATTTATGTGCTCTGAGCCTCCACTTCATCCCCATAAATGGGGATAATACTCCCCCTCACACACACATACATGTACATACAAAGGTCACTGGGCAAGTTAATCAAGGGAGCATGAGGGAAATGCTCTGTAAAGTATGCCCCAAGTTAGCCTATGGCCTGGTGTCTTATGTGGCACACAGGCTGACCTTCAGGTGCCACTTCACTTCCTTTGTGAAAGTCCCATCCTAGTTTGAAGTCGCTCTACAATGCAAATTCTGAGAACCCCTGGCCTCTCAGAGTCACAGCTAGGTTCTCCTTTCAAAATTCCCTTTTGGGTTAGCAGCAGCTACTCCCCCACTTCTCTCCCCTTCCTCCCCCCATGCTCTCTCATGCGTGCTCTCTCTCTCTCTCTCTCTCTCTCACACACACACACACATACACAACAAGATGATAGGCCCAGTTGGTCAGCCACTTGCTCAAAAATCACATTCCAAGCACCATCCATTTTCCTTATTCTCTGGGAGATTGCTGCATGGAGTTACACGTGGGCCCATCAGACCCACAGAAAGACCTGATTAAACCAGGCCCCAGGAGTGAAGTGCTGAGTTGATGAAGGTTGAACAGAGCATCTAGGAAGGAAGGGCCAGTCCAATGGACAAGGGCTTGGCAATAGATGGCCCTTCTCTTGTTTCTATTGTAAATAGGTCTAAGATCTGCTCATGGCTCCTCTTTGCTGGGGACATTGTCTTCAGTGCCATCTGTATCTTCCTCCTAAGTCATGGCAGGGGACTTTCCTCAGGTCAAGCCACAAGTGATAAGGAAAGTAGCTTGTCCACCCCTAGCTCTGTGGCCCAAGTAGTGGGAGATGGCCTGGAGTAGGGAGAAGTAACATGGCCTGCAGAGTCTGGCAGCCTGAGCCCTGGCCCCAGATTTGCCCTGCCTTGCTCTTGGTTTTCCGTAAGTCCTCGTCCCTCTCTGGGCCTTGGTTCCTCTAGCTTCAGATTAAGGAAGTTGGCCTTATCCCATCTCTGACCTCCCTTCTTGCTTGAATCCACCTTGTATCGAGGCCTGTACTTCAAGCTCTATAATCAGGGAGTGGAAAGGCTTTCTGGTCAAGGTAGGAATTGTTCTCCTGCCAGCCTGACTAAGAGTTTCATGTCAGCCCTGGTACCTGCTGCTGAACTCTAACCATTTCATAACCCCAGATCAGAGACACCCATTCATTGTCCTTTGAGACAAATTCCAGGTGGGAAAAATATCATGCTTTAAAGCAGCCAGGCAGCAACTAGGCTCAAATCCATTTATTTACAAAGATTTTCCACCTCTTGGCCCATCTGCCTCTGAGTAACCTGAAGCACAACAAAGATGATATGTGTCCCGGCCCTGGATTTTGGGCTAAGCATGCCTTAAAAATCTGCATCATACCTAGATTCCCTCCCAACTATAGCTCAATCCTGAACAACCTCAACTGTCCACAGATACTTGGCCCAAGGAAAGTCAAAATCTCAACAGTTAACTGTCTCACCCTAATCCTTCTCTATACATGTGAAATCCCAGTTTAGAAAGGAAAAAATATTTATCACATTCTTGCATGGCCATTATACACCAGATTGAGTGGGTGACAGGCAGGAAAACTGGAAAGGAAATGCCTGCAATATTTAGTTAATGTGGTCATCATATTTTATTTGGCTGCATCTCCCCAAATGCAAATAGAAATGTCCCACTTTATTTGCATGCAAGCCTTTTCTTCCACAGAGGGAGAGATGGGAGAGCTGCCTCGAGTCCCGCAGTGATCTTGGAGCAGAGTGAGGCATTTGCTTGGACTTAGAGTAGTTGTACTGGGTTCCAGGTGGCTGGAGATGTGGTTTCTAGGACAAGGCCACGTGTAAATACTTTATCTCGACCAAGAGCAGCTTGGAAAATACCACAATTCAGTTTTTCAGAAAATCATTTTGCTGGTACCTTTAACAGAATGGAAAGAGGACCAGGCTTGGAACAGAATTACTTCAGTCAAATCTGAGTTCTAGCACTTGACCTTGGGCGAATTTCTTATCTTCTTGGAGCCTCAGATTCCTCCTTGGTAAAATGTGGTTAAAAGCCCTGCTCTCCTGACCTCACTGGGATGTTATGAAGTGCCCATGGGAAAATGAATGTGAAAGCTTTTGTCAACTGTGTTAGGAACATATTTTATTGTTGTTGTTATTGTTATTAAGTGAGGAGGCTAGAGAATGCCTATTGAGCAAAACCAGGCAACAGTTCTGTTTTTAGGTGGCTTGAACTCAGAACAACCCATCTTATAGATGTGATTTGGAGCATATAGAATCATTCTTTTTTTGGTGGGAGTAGAGGTAATTTTTTAAATTATACTTTAAGTTCTAGAATACATGTGCAGAAAGTGCAGGTTTGTTACGTAGGTATACATGTGCCATGGTGGTTTGCTGCACCCATCAACCTGTCATCTACATTAGGTATTTCTTCTAATGCTATCCCTCCCCTTGTCCCCACCCCAGCTAGTTTCCCAACAAAAAAAAGAGTCACCTAATCCAAAAGATCAAGGTGTTAACATGAAAACTGGCATATTTTCAATGGGCAAGATTTAAGTATACAGGAAACTGATTTTTAAATTTTTTAATCAAATTTGTATTAATTTTGAGATCACTGTAGATTCACACGCAGTTGTAAGAAACAATACAAAGAGATCCAGTGTATACTTTACCCATTTTCCCCCAGTGGTAACTATGAATCATATCTTAAGGGCTTATGTTTTTCCTTCGTTAGGCTGCTGGGAATGCAGCCTGCTACCAGACCGTGGTAGAAACCATTAACTCTACAGAAACTTCACTTTGAGACTCCCCTTACCCTTTCTCTGGCATTTGGCTCCCTAGAAGGCATCTATCCCTCACATCCCCCTGGTCCTGATAAAACCTGACATCCAAGATGCTGCCCAAATTGAAACCGTTTTGGTAGTGCAGGTAGCACAGTTACCACTGCCTAAAGCTGGGCACCTTTCCATTCTCAAATTTCATTCTGTCACCCAACTGCCCTGTTTTCCATCACTTCCTGGGGAGCTGGACCTCCTACATTTGACATTAAAGGCCTTCCCTAATTCATCTCTTCAGTGCAGAGCAGTGGAAAAGATGGTTGGCTGTAGATCCAAGCAGATCTGGTTTTGAATGCCAGCTCTATCTCGTACTCATATATGACCTTGGACAATTACTTCACCTTTCTTTCTAAGCTTCTGTTTACTCATCCATCAAAGGAAGATAATAATGCCTCACGGAGCTATTGCAAGGACTGAAGAGATAACAATAAATGCAGAGCATCTGGCCCAGTGCTTAACCATCGTGGCTGTCTAGTTGTTAGTGGCTGTGAACACTGCAGTGCAAGTCTGTCATGCACAATCTGGCCCCATCCTCCCCACACACCCTGTGCTCAGGCAGATTTGGTCTTTACTGTTACACTGTGACTCTCTCTGAGCCTTTGCTTTGACTTCATGCCTTTGTTTATGCTCATCCCTATACCTGAGACATCTTTTCCTTTATCATGTTTGCCTATCTAAAATCAGATCTAGAATTCAAGGCCCAGCTCAGAGGAAGCTCTTCTAGCCCCCAGCCTGCTGTGATCACTTCACCCTCCCTTGTGGTGCACATCACCCTCTCATTTGTCTCAGCATGGCCACAGCTACTCTGGTTTCTCAAGAGACTGAGCTCCTTGAGGATAGGCTCAGGGTCTGCTTCACCTCAGAGTACAGGGCTTGATGTAGAGCAGTGGCTATGGTAGGATCCATGGGTGCGGGGTCACATTTGAAGCTCTGAAGAAGATAGGCTTTCCAGCATTTGACTAGATCATACTGGCCCTGCTTCCCTGAGTGCCAGGGCACACCCCCCGCCATAAAGGCCAGGTAGGACCTGGGCCCTTGCTAGCAGAGTATCTAAGTTTGAATCGTAAGAAGCTACCTCATGTTCATCTACCTAGAAACAGACCCACAGATGGTGCCATTTGGGGAAGCCAGTAGCTATGAGGAGAGCCTTCTCCTGATATTTCAACATCTTGAATCAGCAAGGGCTCCATTTTCTTGGTTGCTTTGAAGCTTTAGACTCAAACTGAGACAGCCCAAGAATAGGGAGATAAGCTATGTGGCAATCTAGGACTTTGGGGTCAGGGAGTTCTGTGGGGAATCCTGTCTCCCAATCCTTACTAGCTGTGTGATCTTGGGTAAGTCACTTCACCCTTCTGTCAAGTGTTTCTGAGGAGTAAATGGGAAGGGTCAGGCACAGGGTGGGTTACATTGGGAACACTTGATAAAGGTTCATTATTGGGCTAGTGCTATCTGTCCTATCACCATACAGGGCACTGCAGTGAAGATGGGCATTTCTTGGGCCCCATTTAGGGGAATTTATATCCTGAAATACAAAAACATTTCGTCACAATGCAACCTTGCCCATGAGCCTATCCCGAAATGTGAATCCTGAGAAGAGTAATTCAGAGATGCTCTTGGAAATGGAAATGGTGGCTATTACTGAGGATGTGTTGACATGAGGTGAGTTTGCAACTATCCCATTTAGTACTCTGGTGAAGGCTGTGCAGTGGGATCTCATCAATGTGTGAGGAAAATGTGTTTCTTCCAGGAAGAGCTGCTTTTGACCAATGTGATTGAGTAGTGATTGGAGGTGTTGAGGAGGATTTGGTGACAGGTGCTCCATTAAATCTGACTTAGGAACAGTCTCCACAGAGCTTCCATTTAATACTTAATGCTTTGTTCTCTGTAGCTTTGGGGGATCAGTTTTCACTCCCTTGGCAGTAACATGGATGAGCTCAATTGTGGGCCGCACTGCGTCTTTGGCCCCTCTGTGGAGCTACAGAGACAGGTCCCTTCAAAAGCTGCGGAGAATGTCTGGACATTACCAAAAATGGTGAGGACAATGTGGGTGTGGCTTGTTCAGGGACTCATCTGGTGGGTCAGCATGGAAATAGGTGCTCGGGACACTGAAACTGTGGTGCTTGGTGATACATTGTCAGATGCCAAGTCGTTGACATCAAAAGGCTGTCAGCAGCTGGGGAGAGAGGGGTTTGTCTGTCTGATGGAGGCCAGACTAAAGCAGGGCAGGGAATCAGGACCTGATCCAAACACACTGGGGCTTAGGGCAGGGACCCAGGTCCAGCAAGGAGCTGGAATGCTCAGCACAGAAACCAAGGCACAGCCCATCTATGACTTGGCCAACATGGTGGCAGCAGTGAAAGACTGTTTCTCTATAGGCACAGGGTCACAGGGCTCCCCCAGCTGCACCAACTGCTGGCTCTAGGGCAGCAAGATAGAGGCTACTGGGTGGGCCCTATCAGGTATATGGTAAGGTCAAGACTGAGACTGTGGGTAGAGGCCCTAAGCTTTACTGGCAGTGAGAGGTGGGCGCTGGCAGGGACTGAGGCAGATTGACTGACCCATTCCTCTCTTAGTCCTTTGTTTATTTTCACTTGGACACCATATTGAAGGTTACTTGGCTACTTTATTCCTCATTCACTCAACCAATATTTATTTACTGGGCACCTGCTGCTCCAGTCAGGCCCTCTGCTCTATTCTGAGAAGACTAGTGACACTGATACCATGGTTCTCTCCTTACAGGCCTTACTCCTACTGGGGTTGGCCAATAAGCAAACAGACAATTAGAATGCAGTGTGGCAAGGGCAATGGTAGAGTCTGCACAGGGCAACACTGGAGCCTAGTGGAGGATGCCCGACCTACAGAGGCATCTTCCTGGAGGCAAGATAAAGCTCGCCACTGGGCGCACTTCTGGCCACATTGCAGTAGTGCTATCTGTCTCTGCCTCCTTCAACAAGGACTGTCTTCTGAAATACATAACCTATTTGGTTGGGGGTGGCAGGTGGCACTGCATGTCAGAGCAAAGTGAAGGAAATTCGAGGCTCCTCACCAGGGCTGGGGAGCGGGTGTAAGCCCACAGCGGGGACCAGAAAGTAAGCCCAAACACTCAGACAAGTAACTGACACTTTAAAAACTGTCTGTCATTAAGGACTAGCTCTGACACAGGCCAGAAACTAACAGGATGGGTAAGAGCTTTGGGGGGAATAGCGGAAATATCCAGCTTCACTTGGGGCCTAGGAATTTTCTCCAAGTTGGCAGCAAAGCCCCTTGGGAAAATTAAACTCACAGGGAGGCCTAGGCACCTTTTCTCTCTGAGGTGAGGGGGATTTTTCCTTCAGTGAAGGATATGCCAAGGCCCTAAGTCCTCCTGGGAGATAAGATTTCTTTTCTAAACATCAAGGGATTGAGGATTTTATTCCACAATGGGATGGAGAAAGGCAAGCATGGCTCGCTTGGGAGTGAGGACCACAGGGCCCAGGAAAATTCAGTCCAGAAAAGGACAGCAATGCCCTGGAGTTCAGAACCTGTGGAGAAACAGCATCACTAGGGAACCTCAGCACCAAAGGAAATGCACTGCCATCTCCTCCCATAGAGGACAGTTACAGCACAGGAAAAAAACCACCAGTGGCAATAATGGAAACCACTAGTGGGAATGGTTGTTTTTGCTTTTAAAAATGGTTTGACAAGCATTAGGAGGAAAATTATACTGCACCAGAATTCATGGCAGGGAAAGGAGGAGGCAGATCTCAGTGGCTTTCTGGCCTCTTTCCATCCTAAAATGTCCTATTTTTCTACACAGAGTAAGGAACTGTACTTGTCTCTCTCCCTTTTGCTTCCCTCCCTGTTTCGCTTTGTTCCAGTTTCATAAAGCCATCGTGAGGAGCTGCGACCTTGGGTCGGCCCTAGGAATCATGTGCACATCTCTGCAGCTGTCTACTCTCTAGGCTCTTCTGCCAGTTGATTTGGCTGGCAGAACTCTGAGTGTTAACCCCTTCCTAGGCCAGTGCTGTTGTTTGTAGGACAGCTCAAAGGTGTCCCCACTGAAGAGCACTTCCAATTGCTAACCACAGGAAAGACTGGGATTCACAAAATCCCTCTGAGCCCAACCCTGTCTCTCCTGTTATCACTATACGAGTTTTACAGATGAATATAAGGAAGCCAAGGACCATGAAGATGAGGGTACCCCCTAAAGGCCAGTGGGACCAGTCTGCACTGACATCTCTTAATATTTTCACACATGGTTGTTGATTGCAGAGCAACATGCTGGCCTCAGCGTACACTGTAGAGCAGACTAAGACCCCTTATTTTCCCCAAGCTCATACTAACTTTTCCAAAGATATTTCTTAGAAAATAAGGACAAAGTAGACAATCAGAAAATTACTTTGAACATGTAAGATTTGCCTCTAAAGTAATGGGATGCATCTGTATTCATCCTGGAGTGGTGGAAAGAGTGATAAATTAGGAAGCAAAAAAGTGTGAGTTCAGCCCTCCCCTTTGTTTTGGCCTAGGTATGTGACCTTGAGGAAGCTGGTTACCCTCATTGGTCCTCAGTTACACCTCTGCAGCTGTCTACTCTCTAGGCTCTTCTGCCATTAGTAAAGGGGCAGTAAAGCATTTAGCCACAGGTTTCTTGAGAATGAAATAAGGTAAGGGATATGGCATTGCTGGGAAATGGTGGCGAGCTCACCATTGTTAAATATTCCAACCTGAGTTTTAAGTGTATGTTTGAGAGTGTGCCTTCAGAGCTGGCCAGCCATTCCTGGAACAGCTTTTTATCATTTGAGGGTGGCTTTTATTCTCAATAGCCCAACAGCTTTCTGAGAGAATATAGAGAAGGTGGATGGTTAAACCAGAGAAGTGTGGATTTGGCTCCAATGGGTGGTGGTATACATAAATTGTCTCTAAGGGCCACTTCCACAGCCCCATTGGGTTTGAGAAACAGCAGCTTTAGGAAAGTGTATAAAGCCTCTCAAGGGGACTACTTTAAAGGGAGATATTTCCTTGGTGGTATAAATTCTGTTTCTTTTGCTTAAAAAGTCTCAGTAATGTGACAGTTCCCCTGTAAAAGAGCATCTATGTAAATGCCTAGTAACTGCCTCTAGGGTTGCTTCTAGTTCTGTTTTGCAGATGAGGGGACTGAAGCACAGAAAGGTGAAGTGATTTTTCCAGTGTCACACAGCAGCTAAGAAGTGTCAGAGCCTGAATGTAAATTCAAGGAACCTAGCTCCAGAGTTCATTCTGTGCTCTGTTGGAAGGGGTCTTAGGAGCCAAGTGTTCCAGAATGGAGCTCTTGTCCAATAAAATGGATGAGAGCACTGATTGCCCAGACCAGAATCTCTCTCTGTCTGAGTGCTGCCAGTTGAATCTGGAAAACACAACAGCTCTGAGGGAGATGTAGTGCATTGAGTGGGATCCCTCCCCAAATGATATGTTCACCCAGAAACTGTGAATGTGACCTTATTTGGAAAAGGGGTCTTTGCAGATGTAATTAAGTATTTCCAGATGATATCATCCTGGATGTAGGGTGGACCCTAAATCCAATGGCATGTGTCGTTATGGAAGACAGAAGAGAAAAAGACACATAGAGGAGAAGGCAGTGTAAAAATGAAGGTAGAAATTGAAGCACTGTGGCTAGGAACACCAAAGATTGCTGACAGTCACCAGAAGCTAAGAGAAAGTCATGGAACAGATTCTATTCCAGAGCCTTCAGAGAATAAATTTCTACTGTCATAAGCCAGCCTGTTTGTGACAATTTGTATGGCATCCCTGGAAAACTTATGCAGAGAATGAACCCCCATAAGGAGTCTTGATGTACTATTGCTCCTGAGAAGCAACTGAGGGGTCAGGGTCAGTATGGGAGTGAATATCAATGCCACCAACTCTTTGGAACTGGCAGAGAGAGGGATAGAGGGGGAAATTGGCTCCTTCCAGGCCCACAGCCCTATTCAATCAGAGGCTTCCAGCTCAGTGCTCGGAGGCCATCATAAGTGGCAGAAACATCTGCGTGCTGAGTTGCTCAAGAGGGGCCTTGGTTCCCAGCGGTATCCAGGAAACCCCAAGAGTGGCCAGTCGTAATGGCCCTCAAGAGGGCTCCTGCATTTCGATTAATTTACCTCAGCTCACTTGAGCTGTATTTCATCCATTCTGATGTATGTTGTTTTGTACCTGATAAAATGAAGATAAAATGGGATGGAGAGAGTGAAGATGGGAGAGAAGTATATTTGTTTGTTTGCTGAGCATTTTAACATTGTTGGCATTAGCATTGCTCTTGCCTTGAAACATATTTAGAACAAGGGTCTTCGATTGATGCTCTCAAGACTTCAGGGCAACAGAAAGTACATTGGTCCTCTACTAATTTTAGCCCTCTTTCCTAGGCGCTATGATTCTGACTCAAAGGCTGAGCTAATGTGAGCTGCTGTGTGGTTGGAGATGGCAAAAGGATGGCCAGAAGGCCAGGAATTTGAAGCCCAAACATCTGGGACTTGGCTCAGACTCCTCATCCTGGAAATGGCCATAGAAATTTTGGGGTCTAAAACTCTTAGTTCACACTTGAGAAAACAGGCCCTGAGAGATGCAGGGACCTGCCGCCAGGCTGCACACTTTGCTTCCTGCCAACTTGGGACTGGATCACAGGACTCTTTCTGACCCATGTTGCTAGTCAGCCTTACATCCCTTTCCTGGTCATCATGAGAAGCCAGAGGATGGCAAACCTGCTAAGTTCTTTTTCCAGCTTCAAGTCTTCTGTCCTTTCTTGGAACCTCCTGCCTAGCACTTTGCTGTTCCTGGGCAACTGTGACCATATTGCACTTGGTTATATAGGCTCCTGTCTTGTCTCCTCTGCTAGACCACAAGACTCAAGGTCAGGGCCTAAGCCTGATGTGCCTCTATATTCTCCCTTCTTCTTCCAGGGCCCAGCCAGAGACTGGCATGGAGTAAAAGCTCAGCACATGTTTATTGAATAAATGAATGAATGAAAGAGAATAGATATGTAACAGTAAGAAATCTTCTGTGCTCAATTACATACTAAGAGTGAATTAGAATGGACTCATTTTTATACTAAATTATGCTAGAATTACATTAGAATTTCAGATTTTAACAGAGAAGAAATTACAAATTTATGCATTTTCATTCCTCTGTGATGGCTAATCCCCAAGAATTAAAGGCAAGACAGTAACCTAATGTCATTCTGTTTTTCCCCTGTTCTCTTGCTGCTGGACATACCGGTGAGACTACCAATGTTTTGAAATACATTTTGAAATACATTTCATTTGAAATACATGTCAAATTTTATATGAGTCCACAAAGTTACTTCCCAGCTTTTTTTCTTTCCTTTCTGCGCCCACATTACATGGTTAATGCACCCTTTGACTGTATTGGAGTAGCAAAGTTCATTAAATGACATGAGTCCCCCATGTGGCTACCTAGCTAGCTTCATGGATACATGTGCTTGGCCAGTTCTGCTGAGTGCACCTGGAACAGATCCCAGAAGTGATGCCACCCTGAGTGTGGCAGGCTAGGTGTGGGACTTCAGTGTGGCCTTGGGGCAGGAGAAGGCAGTGACAGTGGGGGGTGAATACGTCATGAAAGGGTTTATGTCAGGTAGGGTGAGCAGAGGAGAGGCCCCCGTCCAGAAAGCCCCGCTAGGGCAGGATCAGTGGAGGCAATGCCCTGGAATTCATGTCCAGCCTTCCTGCATCCCCACAGTTTTTGGTAAAGCAGTTTAACAACCATGCCTGGCACTGGAGAATCAGTAGTTAGGAAGCAGTACAGCGGAGGCAGTTAAGAGGGAAGGCCCGGAAGCCAGGTGGCAGGACTTCCAGTCTCCATTGCCACATTTCCTGTCCAAGAGATCTTGGGCAAGTTACTCAGTGTCTCTGAGCTCAGTCCCTGTTCTGTAAGCTGGAGACTAAATCGTGTCCTGCCATATAGGCATTTAATCTCTGTGCACACCTGGCACAGACCCTGGCCCATGAGAGGCACCCTGTATGTATATCTTGTGGCGCAGGTGGTGGTGAATGGTGGGGTGCTCATCATGGTGGGAATATCAGCAGCTTCTTATGAAGTGCTTTGTCTGTGGCAGGCAGTATGATTGCCCTCCTCTAATCCTTGAGGAAACTGAGGCTCGGGGAAATGAGATGACTTGTTGGGGGTCACATGGCCACATCCTAGGGCTGTTGGGAGGATCCAGTAAAGTAACAATGGCCATGAAAACCAGGCCCCCAACACTTCCTTCCTTGTTCCTACCTCTTCAAGCCATTCAGAAGAGCAGAACTGCAGACAGGCTGCACCTCCAGCCTGCTACTTAGCTGATATTAAATCTTACCAGGGCTTGAGGAAAGATTTTCCTAAGAAGGGACAGTCTGCAGGCTGTCGGTGAACTATGTGGATCATCAGTCAGCAGGATGTCATGCCTGGGACTATAAATTGTATTTGTTTGCAGAAGGGAAAAATTATACTTAGCACATCTTTAATGTCATATTGACTGAAACCAGCCAAGTCTCTGGCTTACCATGTTCTTCCCCTCTCACTGGCCTTCCTGGGGAAGGGGGTTTGGAAGCATTTACTAGGCCACAGAAAACCTGAACAGAGTCTGGAGAAGAGAGAAGAGAGTCATGAAGGCCTTTGGTGAGGGGATGGGAGTTTTGTGCCTTCCAAGTATTGTTAGGTTATGAGTGTACCTTCCAGAACCAAGCTGGAAATTTGTCTGGTATTTAAGGTGGGGTTCCTTTGAAGAGATAAATCAGGGCAGGTTGAAATTTGGGGGAGGAAAGCCTAGCAGGAGGGAGGCCACATTGTCAGTTCAGTGAGAGAGACTGTGCCGCTTCCTATACAAGCAAAGGGGACAGGAGGGCTACTCCCAGGCCCCTTCCTCTCTGATACGTCATGATTTTGTGGACTAGTTAGCAAGCCAGGGAAGATTAGTCTGTGCAGTACCCACTATCCTCCTCCTGACTCTGACAGCCCCTATTGCCTCTCTGCTGGTATGTTCTCTAGCCTCCCTGTCTCTGTTTCCTCATCTTCAAAATAGTCTAAGTTAAGTGCCTGTTTGTTAAAATCAGCTTCTTTTTGGAAGCTTCCTAGAGGTGGAAGAAAACAAGGAGGAACCCTGCTGAGCTATGAAGTTAACTTAGGAGGCAGGAGGTGATACTGGTTGATAATCCAAACATGTTGAATTGAAGGGGAGGTTGGGTCAGGGCAGGCAACTGGCTTGTCCCGCCAAGGCATCAACCTTGTCCTCCTTCCTTGCCACGTTAAGGCCCCTCTGCCCTTGGTGATTGCCTGCACACCCAGAATGCACCATGCAGAGACCAGTCCACTTGTCATGGGACCATAGCCCCTTTAGGCAAATCTGTTAAGCTTTCCTTGTAATTCCCAGGAGCACTGAGGAATTGTTTGGGGATGATATTCTTGGATGCACTTCAGACTTCATGGATTTTATGTTCTCTCTGATATTTCTTGTATCAGGGGGCTGAGAGGAATTGGTCTCTGAACTGATATTAATTAATTTATTTATTTCAAGTCCAGACAGAGAAGAGCACTGATTGGCCCTGTCCTCACAAAGCTGCAGAAGGTATTTGGCACAACCTCAAATCTGGGAGGGGCCTGACAGTTCCAAAATCCTATGTCCAGTTCAGGAATCCCCTTTCAAGAATTAATTTTGTGTTTAAATACCTCTAGGAACATGTTGCTGACTTCTTCCTAAGGCACCTGTGCCAGTTTCAGACAATGCCAATCATTTGGAAAGTTTTCCTTCTTCTGAGCTGAAATTTATCTCCCCAAAATGTCTAACCCGCATAGTCCTGGATCTGTCCTCTATATGCACTTTCCAAATACGGCTACCATGGACCCCTCATCTTCTTGTCTCAGGGCTTATCATTCATTCGTCTTATGTCATGATTCCAAGACCCTTTGCCATCCTGTTCTCCCTCTGTTTTTTTACCAGTTTCTTCCCATATATCTCATTCTGTAACCCATCTGGAATAAATTAGATTGTTCAGGGAAAGGCAAAGATTTAAGTGAATCTCCCTTCAGGTTAACATCCACACTCCCCCAGAGTACTTGCTAAATAAGCTTTCATTTCCCTGTGGTTTTCTTTTTACCAGGTTTGGTTCTATTTCTAAAATAGATTTCACATGTAGCTTTACCTTTCCTTTTTAAACCCAGATTCTTTATCTTTTTTTTTTTTTTTTGTGGATACTGTAACAAAATACCACAAATTTAGTGGCTTAAAGCAACACACATTTATCTTCTTTCAGTTCTGGAGGTCAGAAGTCTGAAATGGGTCTCACAAGGCTAAAGTCAAAGTGTTGGCAGGGATGCGGTCCTTCTGGAGTCTCTAAGAGAGTTCATTTCTTCACTTTTTCCAGCTTCTAGAAGCTGCTCCCATTCCTTGGTTTGTGACCCCTTCCTGCATCTTCAAGGCAAGTATCATAGCATCTTCAGATTTCAATTACCCCCTCCCCTGCTGACTCTCTCTGACTCTGCTTCCATCATGACATCACCTACTCTTACTCTGACCCTTCCCTATGCCTCCTGCTTTTACTTACAAGAACCCTGAATCCAGGGTTACATTGGACCCACCTGGGTAATCCAAAATGATCTTCTTATTCTAAAATATAATTCAGTCACATCTGCCAAGTCCGTTTTTCCTTGTAAGGTCACATATTCACAGGTTCCAAGGATTAGGACGTGGACATCTTTGGGAGGGACTATTATTCTTCCTACCTCAGATTCCTTCTGCCTGCAAGGCCATTAGCCAAACAAGCTTACCTAACCACTGATAGATTCAGCTGGGGGTTCCACTCCAGGTGCCCACCTAGGCCCTGGCTTCCCTGACAGAGGGGTACTGCATTTTTTTGGAGAAAGTGGTGAAGTGAAAGCCACTGTGGGGCACAGATTCAGCCCTTTATGTGGAATTTGAAGAGTCTCATTCCTGGAAACTCTTCATTCAGGTCCATCATGAGCCTGGCATGGGTAAGAGTTCAGTGAATGAATGACTGACTGACTAGATAAATGAGTGACCTTCTTCTGTGTCCAGCCCCGCCATCATATTTATATAATCTTTCCACAGTACCTGTTAGTGTGTCTTGGTTCTCTCTTCAGAAATGGTTGATGGTGCCCCTACATGTGCAGATGTAATCCCAGACTCTTCAGCCCAGCCTAGTCAAGCAATCCCCCATCTGACCCTAGCTTGCTGGTCCAGCTTCACCTCTTACTGCACTCATCCACATGCTCTGTCCTCTAGCCTCACTGGCCTGAGCCAGAATAGTAGCAGCAAGCATGTGCAGACTGCCCAGTTCCAGACCCCGTTCTGAGGGCTTTACGTGCATTAACTCACTTGCCACAACCCTATAGTTAGGTACTCATGGCTTTCATGGGAGACTAGAAGAGGTTCCGTGACCCACTAAAGTTTAAGAACCTCTGATCTAGAGAATTTCCTCTAGGTAGAAAGTGAGTGGAGTCTGGTTGAGTGTCAGCTCCCCTATCTCCTGTGGGGCCTGCACTGAGCCAGCCCAGGGCATGGGGCTCTGAGACCTAAAGACCCAACAGTTATGGGGCCCCTGAGCGGGATCCCAGAGACACTGATCTGGGATGAGCCCACACTGCAGTGCAGGATGACCCATTGCTACCCTGACTATGGAGACTAGGGGAAAGGACAGCAGGGGTGGGGGAAGGGTGTGTGGTGAGGGCAGGAGATAGTCAAGGCATAGTTGATAAGGTCAGGGCAGTAAGACAAAAGCACAGAGGACATAGGACAGAGTAACAGAACATTTTGAGAGGTGGTCTATTACAATTGTTAAAATCATAGACTCCGAAGCCAAACTGCCAAAGTTGGAATCCTGGCTCTGCTCACTGCTTATTAGTCATGGACCCAACTATGTTACTGTACTGCTCCAATCCTGTTTTCTTATTTGTAAAATAGAGATAGTTATATAGTCATGCTTCACTTAAATCCAGGGATACATTCCGAGAAATGTGTCACTGGGCAATTTTGTCCTTGTGTGAACATCCTATAGTGATTTACACAATCCTAGATGATATAGCCTACCACTCACCTAGGCTATGTGGTACAGTCCATTGCTCCTAGGCTACAAACCTATAGAGCAGGCTATTGTCCTGAATACCGTAGGCAACTGTAACACAGCAATAAGTATTTGTGTCTCTAAAAATATAAAAGGTACAGTAAAAATACGATATTATAATCTTATGGGACCACGGTTGTATATGTGGTCTGTCATTGTCCGACTCCCATGAAAGCCATGAGGTCCTCTTCCTGGATAAAATGCTCATGCACACATACCTACTGTAGATAATCTCTGGGAGTTTATGGTACCCTGAAGTCCTCCCCAGGGAAGGAAAGCTGACATTTACAGAACCCCTTCTGGGCACCAGTCATTGCAGAGAGCCTTTCAGATGCATTTTCTCATTGAACCCTCTCAGCCCCACAAGAAGCAGACCTTTGACAGTCTGCCCTAAGTCTCACACACAGGCAGTAAGAGAGGTGGCAGGCACTTGCAGCCTGGACCTCCAGTCTGTGAATCCTTGCTTGCCCCAGTCCTTACCTCAGAAGCTAGAAGACTGTAGATATCTGCCCTGTAGATGAGGGAGTGGCTATAACAGGGCAGCAGTGACCCTCTGGTTATCTCCACAGAACCCTGGGAAGGCATCTGGGAAGTAACCGTGGATGTTGGCCAGGACACTGGGGACTCTGAGCCTGAACCAGTTGTGGCCCAAGTGTAGAGTGGCTGGGGGATGGGCTGGCAGCAAGGCTGTTGGAGCAGAGGGGCCCGGATGCTGGGAGGAAGCAGATAGTGACCAGAATGGGATTTCCTGAGGTGCTTGCAAGGTCAGGGAGGAGGGCCAGAATCCAGGGCAGAATGAGGGGCCTTGTTGGAGGAGGGCATTGACTCTGTTTGCCAGGGCCCTTGTTGGTTCTGGGGTTCCTGGATTACCTTTGCTGGATTGAGAAAGGTCAGAAAACTGGAAGGGATGCACTGTCACCCAAGATCAAGAGGTGTGAGGTCTGGGTCTGTCCCTGCTCCTAGGGTGTTGGGTCACTTTAGGTGGTCGCTTCCTCTCATTCAGCTGCAGGTCTCTATCTGTCCTATAATTAGGCCATCTCCAAGGGCTTCTCCCTAGTTGTGACATCTTCAATTCTAGGATCTTTGTCTCGGCCTCAGTCACTGATCTGGGACAGTCTTAACTTACTTGAGTCTACCAAGGAATTTATCTGTGACAGAGCAAGAGTTTACATCATTATCAATTCAACAGACATTTACCAAGGGCATCTGTTTTCCAGGCACTGGGCTGGGTGCTATGGCTCCAGCAAGGAGGCCAGCCCTGCTCCTGTCTATGGAAAGCTCCCAGCTAGGTGGGAACAACTGGCATATAAAACAAGCATCAAGACACTGCGTATATACCTTGGGCTCTAATAGTCATCTTCATTGTGTGCCCAGCAGCACATCCCTAAACATCCCTGATCTGAGTACAGAGCTGGCGCACCCATCCATCAGGAGTGGGTACAGACAAACACCATGAGGAGAAAGTGAGCAGGGAGCTACATGAATGCCATCTCTGCTGGAGACTCTCAGGCAGAGGCTAGAGTAAGAAGCAGCACTGAAATGACATACCTTGCAAGGCTGTTGTTGCACTGGAATGAGAGGATTTCTTTTCCTGACCAGAGCCTGGCCACAGCAGACACTCCACAAAAGATAGCTATTATTATCTCCATTTCACAGACAACAGAGGCCCAGTAAGGTTTGTGGTTGCCTGTCTAAGATCACAGAGAAGCTTAACAGCAGAACTCAGATTTTCACCTAGACTGGACCAGCTTCCAAGCCCACACACATTTTTCCTCATACCACTTGGCTAGTTCTAAAATTGTATATATCTCATTCAAGTGAAAGATTCTCCAGCATCATTAATTTTCAAAAATAAGTGTGGGTCCTGAGGGCAATTTGCCAAGAGAAGCTTGTCTTTGCCAGCCCTTGCCGCTGAAAGCCCTTGGTCTATGCCTACCTTAAAGCTGGTGCCAGGCCTCCGGGTAACATGGATTTCCTCTTTGTACACATGAGCATGCGTGAGCACACACATACATGTACACATGCATACACACACCAACTTGCTTCCTACGTTTTTTCCTTGGCAGACAGTGAAATGCTCATTAGTTGCAGTGCTCTACCCACAGTAAAGGTAGCTGGTTTCCGACAGGTGTGCCAATTCCCATCCGGCTTCTTCCTTTCTGTCCTCAGCGGTACCTGAGGTCCACCAGGCTCCCCTCATTCCTTAGGGAGATCATTAACCATCCTAAGCCTAGACACATCACTTGTCAGGCGCCAGAGATGACAATTGGGAGAAGCCTCTACGAGGCATAGTGGGGAGGGGTTAGGGGCCCAGTCCCCAGCTGTCACCAACTCATGGCCTGACCTTGGGCAGGGCCATTCTCTATCCTGGGCCTTGAAATGTGTATGTGTACATTAAGGTACTAAGACTGGAGCAGTGACAGCAAAACTTTTCTGGCATTCTAGGGTAGTACCTTGGGGGAGCAAGGGTAAGGCCAAGGATGTGACTTTACTAAAGAAACAGATTGACCTTTAGACGATGAAAGCCACTGGGCTGGGTGACCTCCAATGGCCTCTCCATCTCTGACATCCCATGATTATATATGTGTGCGTGTATGTGTGTGTGTTTAAGAGCAAAAGATTGATTTATTTTGGAGTGTTTGTACATTGCATGTGTGCTTAGGATGTGTGAGTGTATTCATGCTGTGTCGCCTTCCCTGAACCTCCTGACTAGGAGTGCCAATCTCCTGCCCCCCACAGCCACCATCACATTACCCTATATTTTGTCTTCAGGACACTTACTATCAAATTATTATTTACAACATTTATTGTAAAGTTGTAATGTACTTGTTGATTTCTTTATTTTCTCTCTTCCCCAACTAGAATGCCTTTCCTCAGAGAGCAGGGGCTGTGTTGGCCTTGCCCATCACTTTGTCCTTAGCAACCAGCAGAGTGGCTGGTTCATCGGAGATGTTGATGAGTAAATATTTGTGGGTTCAGTAGCTTTATGGGTCAGGTATGCCTCTCTGTGTTTGGGAGGTATGGGTGTACTAGGTGGTCAGGGTCCTACTCTGAACCTGGCAAACCTAGACTTGGCCTTTGTCTGAATCTTGAACCAGTCCCTAGTCCTGATTGCTGCCTGGTCCTTCAGCAGAAGGCTCCATTGGCTGGAGAGAGCAGCAGGCAGGGATAGCAATCAGGAAATTAGAGGAGGGAGGTAAAGGGGTTAAAGTTTTGCACCCTTACTCTCTTGCCTTTACTTAGCTGGGAGTCCTCCACTGGACTTTTCTTCTGTGCTCCACATTAGCCATTCTCAAAAGCTCCTCTCGATTTGAGGTTTCTTGTGGCTACAGCTTGTGTGGAGTGGGGATGAGGTTTGTAAGAAAGAAAAGAGCCCTCTAATATGCTGCTGTGTTGGTTCCTTGGCCTCACACTCAGCACATTTGGGCACCAACTCCCAGGACATTGTCCTAGGCGGGTGGCCTTCCTGGTTTCGGGACAGTTTTCACTGGACTGACTGACTAGTCAGCCTGAGGCAAGCACTCCTGAGCTGAAATCCTGTTAACAAATGCAATGTGGGCTTGTAACTTGAAACTTTTCTTCACTCAAACTACAGTGTCCCCCACAAATAACTAGCAAACTGCTAGACATGTCTAGACTGCTAGACATGCTAGGCTATAGGGAAAGAAGTCAAGACCGTCATCCTTTCCATGCATCCTTCTGTTGGCCCTAGAAAGGACAGGAGAACACTGTGCTTCCAGAGTTTACTGAAGATGGGGTCACTGAGTAACATTTGGGCCCTTTGGGTCACAGACTGTGAGGCCAAGTTCATCATGTTTGGCCTTTCCCAGAATGTATTCATATAGGTGGCACAGTGTAGGAGAAGAGGCATTGGTTCACACTCAGGAGAGAGACCACGATGGGCTTGCAATTTCAAGTCCTGGCCCCAACACTGGCCAGCTCTGTGACCTTGGGCAATTTCCTTCATCTCCCCAAGCCTCCATTTCCTCATTTAATGAGTGAGGAAAATAAGACCTGTCTCTCAGGGCTGCTTTTGAGGATTGATTCCTATGTTTTAGATGCACTTATCCCAGCATAGTTCTGAGCGAGGCCAGACATGAAGTGTTGGATTAGTCTGATTATGGCAATATGTCCCACACTCAGAGATGGAACCAAGACAGCTGTGCCATCCATTGTTACTATCAGAGCTTAACGAGTGTCACAAGCACAGTGGGCTCTTCCTGTAGTGTATTCTGTCAACTCTGGTCAGAGAGCAGAATTCCCCAATTTGGGGAGCTCATCCCTGAACTGGTAGGGTGATACAGCTTCCTTAAAATGGTCATGAGCTTTGTGTGTATAAATTCACATGTATATGTGTGCATTAAGCCATTCTAGGATCACCTGTCAATAGTACCATCTGAGGACTTTCAGCTTATTGATCGTTCACTAGCTACAACCTTTCATTCTGTGGATGTAACAGTGTATCATTACCTGGAGGTAGAAGGAGCAGGTAACAATTTTGTTGATAGTATAATTTTCATTGCTAAAAAAGCAGAGTGAGTGACTGTAGCTTTAATCATTACAAGGGCTCTACATAGGTGACATTCCAGCTAAGCAGCCATTGGGAGATAAATCTGAGGAGCTGCTCTGAGGGCAACAATGCTAAGGGGGGTGTCAGAGTCCTGGGGTTGAGTCCCAGTTATATCATTTGCTGCTCTTGTTACTGAAGATTCAAACACCACCCCCTGTCCTCACTACCAATCAGCTGCAGGGACCTTGGATAAGTCACTCAAACTCCCTGCAGCTCCTCTTCCCTCCTCATCTGGAAAACAATGAGGAATAGAATCATTTTTTGACCCGCCTGCCTCCCCAAACTGTCATGAAGACCACCTTGAAGGCTCTTTCTGGCCTGGAGGGTGCTCCACCAGAGCATCTTTTCACTGGTCACATTACACTTTTGTAATGTGTTTGCTAAGCCATTTTGCTACTTTTTCTATTGGGTTGTTTGCCTTTTTTGTGTTGACCTGTAAGACCCTTTGTATATCCTGGGATATTAGTCTCCTAGTTTCTTTTACATGTTACAAAATCTTCTGCCAAACTGTGGGATGAACACCATTAATGAATGATTCATACTAGTATGAATACCATTAATATTTGTTTACAGTTCTTTTTAAATTCTGAGATGAAATTTGCATATAATGAAATGCAGAAATCAAATGCAGAAATACAGAAAGTATTCAATGTGACAAGTTTGGAAAAATACAACTCCTGCATAACCAAGCCTTTTTTTTTTTTTTTTTTTTTTTTTTTGAGACGGAGTCTCGCTCAGTCGCCCAGGCTGGGGTGCAGTGGCCGGATCTCAGCTCACTGCAAGCTCTGCCTCCCGGGTTCATGCCGTTCTCCTGCCTCAGCCTCCCGTGTAGCTGGGACTACAGGCGCCCGCCACCGCGCTCAGCTAAGTTTTGTATTTTTAGTAGAGACGGGGTTTCACCGTGTTAGTCAGGATGGTCTTGATCTCCTGACCTCGTGATCCGCCTATGTCGGCCTCCCAAAGTGCTGGGATTACAGGCGTGAGCCACCGCGCCCAGCCATAACCAAGCCTTTACTGAGAATTAGAATCTTACCATTGTCCTGGAAAATCCTCTTGTGTTCCTTCCCAGTCTATCTCGGCTCCCACTTCCATAGACAACCAAAGTTCCATTTGTTTTCTGTTATAGACTAGTCTGACCTGTTCTATAATTTTATATAAATGAAGTCATACAGTATATGCTATTTCGTAAGTGTTTTTTCCATGCAAAATGTTTTTGAAATTCACCCATGTTGCTGCATATATCAGTAGTTTGTTTTTTATTTCAGAGATGTCTTCCATTGTATGAATTTACCACAGTTAGTTTGTCCATTCTCTTATTGATGGACACCTGGGCTGTTAACAGATTTTGGCTTTTGTGAATAAAGATGCTATGAGTTTGCTTTCATAAAACTTTTTGTGGACATTTGTTTTCATTTCTCCTTGGAAAATACCTAAAAATGGAATTGCCTGGTCATAGAGTTAGGTATATGTTTAAGTTTATAAGAAAATGCAAGCTACACCAGTTTTGGAAGTGGTTGCACCATATTATGTACCCACCAGTAATGTGTAAGGTTCCAGTTGCTTCATATCCTTGCCAATATTTGGTGTACTTATTCTTTTTAAATTTTAGCCATTCAGGTGGGTGTAATGATATCGCTCATTGTGGTTTTTTTAAAAAATTATTTTTCCATAAGTTATTGGAGGTACAGGTGGTGTTTTTTTTTTTTTTTTTTGAGATGGAGTTTCACTCTTGTTGCCCAGGCTGGAGTGCAATGGCACAATCTCAGCTCACTGCAACTTCCGCCTCCTGGATTCAAGTGATTCTCCTGCCTCAGCTTCCCAAGTAGTTGGGATTACAGGTGCCCACCACCACACCTGGCTAATTTTTTTTTCTTTTTGTATTTTTAGTAGAGATAGGGTTTCACCATGTTGGCCAGGCTGGTCTTGAACTCCTGACCTCAGGTGATCCGCCGACCTCAGCCTCCAAAGTTTTGGGATTACAGGCGTGAACCACCGCGCCCAGCCATGAGTAAGTTCTTTAGTGGAGATTTGTGAGAACCTGGTGTACCCATCACCCGAGCAGTATACACTGCACCATATTTGTTGTCTTTTATCCCTCACCCCCCTCCCACTCTTCCCCACAAGTCCACAAAGTCCATTGTATCATTCTTATGCTTTTCATCCTCATAGCTTAGCTCCCACATATCAGTGAGAACATAGAGTGTTTGGTTTTCCATTCCTGAGTTACTTCAGGTTTTGATTTGTATTCTTCTAATGACTAATGATAGTGGTGAGCATCTTTTCACATGCTTATTGGCCATTTGTATATCTTATTCCATAAAGTGTCCATTAAATATTTTGTCTCTTTTTATTGAGTTGTTTTTATTGTTGAGTTTTAGAAATTTTTTTGTAATATCCTAGATACCAGTCCTTTGTCAGATATATATTTTGCAAATACTTTCTCCCAGTCAGTGACTCATCTCTACATTTTCTTAATGATGTCTTTTCAAAAATAGACTTTATTGCTTAGAACAGTTTTAGATTTATAGAAAAATGAAAAGATAGTACAGAGAGTTCCCATATACCTCCCACCCAGTGTCCCCTATAATTAACATTTACATTGGTATGGTACATTTGTGACAATAAACCCAGATCAACACATTATTATTAACTAAAATCCATACTTTATTCATATTTCCTTAGTCTTTACCCAGTATCTTTTTTTCTATTTCAAGATCCCATCCAGGATACTATATTAATATCATTTATTTGCCATATCTCCTTAGGATTCTCTTTGCTGTGACATTTTCTCCAGCTTTTCTCTTTTTTTGATGACATTGATAGTTTTAAGGAGTACAGGTCAGCTATTTTGTAGGATGCTCCTCTTGGGATTTATCAAATGTTTTTCTTGTGATTAGTCTGAATTTATGAGTTTATGGAAGGAATAGCATGGAGATAGAGTGCCATCTTCATTACATCGTATCAACATGACTTATCACTGTTGATATTGACCTTGATCACCTGGCTGAAGTAGTTTGTCAGGTTTCCCCACAATAACCTTACTCTTTTTCCCCTCTTCCATACTATACTCATAGAAAGGAAGTTACTACGAGCAGCCCACACTTAAGGAATAGGAAATTAGGAAATTATGCTCTCCCTGAAGTTTTGTTTTGTTTTGTTTTGTTTTTGAGACAGGGTCTCACTCTGCCTTCTAGGCTGGCATGCAGTGGCACGATCATAGCTCACCATAACCTCGAACTCCTGGGCTCAAGCGATCTTCCCATTTTAGCCTCCCAAGAAGCTAGGACTATGGGTGTGCACCACCACACCCAGCTAATTTTTTAAATTTTTGGTAGAGACAGGATCTCACTGCGTTGCCCAGACTGGTCTCAGACTCCCGGCCTCAAGCAATTCTCCCACCTCAGCCTCCCAAAGTGCTGGAATTATAAGCGTGAGCTACCACACCTGGCGTGACAAAGTCTTATTTATAAGTTTTTATTTTCTTTTATGGTTATTGTGTCCTTTCCGTTCCTAAGAAAGCTTTCTTACCCAAGTCATGAAAATATTCTCAGCCTATACCTATGTCAGACACAAAATTAAAGATGTTTCACAAAACTAAACATAAAAGTTAGAACCATGAAGCTTTTAGAAGAAAACATAAGAAGTAGGATTATGCTGGACTCATCAAACAAATTGGAAGAGTCACCTTGTCTATTTTCTGAAACTGTTTGGGTAAAATTGGTGTTATTTCTTCCTTAAATGTCTGATGGCAAACACCAGTGAATTCTTTAGCTCTGGAGTTTTCTTCCTAGGAAGGAATGTTTTTGATAATATATTCAATTTATTTAATTAGATATGAAATGCAGATTTTACTGTTTCATCTTGTGTCCAATTCAGTAAGTTATTGTTAAGAAATGTGTTTATTTTATCCAAGTTGTCAAATTTGTTGCAATAAAGCTGTTTATAATATTTTATTATGTTTTTAATGTTGTAGGATCTTTAATGATCTCAGGCTTTTCTTGTTTTTGATGATCATCTTTTATTCCTGTTAGTGCTAATTTGCATTCTCTTTTTTCTTGATTAGTCGAGGAAGAGGAGCATCAATTTTTGCTGGCTTTGTTAATTTTCTCAGTTTTTTTTTTTCTGTTTCATTGACCTTTGCCCTTTTTATTATTTCTTAACTTCTACTTACTTTGGATTTACTTTCCCATGATTTTCTAGTTTCTTAGAGTGGAATCCAAGGTCATTAATTTTAGGCCATTCTTCTTTTCTAATATAAACATTTATTTTTTATTTTTTATTATTATTATACTTTAAGTTCTAGGGTACATGTGCATAACGTGCAGGTTTGTTACATATGTATACTTGTGCCATGTTGCTGTGCTGCACCCA
>NW_012101801.1:279260-280188 GCF_000951045.1 Mandrillus leucophaeus
GCCACCGCGCTCAGCTAAGTTTTGTATTTTTAGTAGAGACGGGGTTTCACCGTGTTAGTCAGGATGGTCTTGATCTCCTGACCTCGTGATCCGCCCATGTCGGCCTCCCAAAGTGCTGGGATTACAGGCGTGAGCCACCGCGCCCAGCCATAACCAAGCCTTTACTGAGAATTAGAATCTTACCATTGTCCTGGAAAATCCTCTTGTGTTCCTTCCCAGTCTATCTCGGCTCCCACTTCCATAGACAACCAAAGTTCCATTTGTTTTCTGTTATAGACTAGTCTGACCTGTTCTATAATTTTATATAAATGAAGTCATACAGTATATGCTATTTCGTAAGTGTTTTTTCCATGCAAAATGTTTTTGAAATTCACCCATGTTGCTGCATATATCAGTAGTTTGTTTTTTATTTCAGAGATGTCTTCCATTGTATGAATTTACCACAGTTAGTTTGTCCATTCTCTTATTGATGGACACCTGGGCTGTTAACAGATTTTGGCTTTTGTGAATAAAGATGCTATGAGTTTGCTTTCATAAAACTTTTTGTGGACATTTGTTTTCATTTCTCCTTGGAAAATACCTAAAAATGGAATTGCCTGGTCATAGAGTTAGGTATATGTTTAAGTTTATAAGAAAATGCAAGCTACACCAGTTTTGGAAGTGGTTGCACCATATTATGTACCCACCAGTAATGTGTAAGGTTC
Source organism: Mandrillus leucophaeus (assembly GCF_000951045.1). Taxonomy (NCBI): domain Eukaryota; kingdom Metazoa; phylum Chordata; class Mammalia; order Primates; family Cercopithecidae; genus Mandrillus; species Mandrillus leucophaeus. The sequence continues at coordinate 279,965 of NW_012101801.1, forward strand.
CAGTTGCTTCATATCCTTGCCAATATTTGGTGTACTTATTCTTTTTAAATTTTAGCCATTCAGGTGGGTGTAATGATATCGCTCATTGTGGTTTTTTTAAAAAATTATTTTTCCATAAGTTATTGGAGGTACAGGTGGTGTTTTTTTTTTTTTTTTTTTTTATGGAGTTTCACTCTTGTTGCCCAGGCTGGAGTGCAATGGCACAATCTCAGCTCACTGCAACT